>NW_028175519.1:0-10000 GCF_949987555.1 Borostomias antarcticus | reverse complement strand
GCTTCAGCAAGTCATTATGTCCACCTGTTTTGTTTTGTTGTTGTTTTTTTCAGCCTGAAATGCTAGCATATTAGCATGACTGAACCGCCACATGGCTAGAGTTGTGCCACTAATGGAAACACGACGAGAGAGACGATTGTTTGACTTCATCATAGCAGCCACAGCTGTGCCTCCTACAGCCGGGAAAACAACCATAAATCCCCTTCTGTTGTCAGGGTTAGTTTAGGTTTACAGAGTAAAACTCTCCCTCTCTCCCGCCATTCACTCACCTCGCTCTCAGTGACGCTGTCAGGGAGGCGGTGGTCAAATAACCCTCATTAATAGCTTGGCCACATTCGTTGTCCTGTCAAAGCTCCCATGCACATAGCTCTGTGTGCTGGCTTCGGACCGCCATGGCTGTTTCAAGGCCTTAGGGGTAGCGCGTCTGTGCCCAGAATCCTCCTGGGCAACGATGGCTGTTGTTAATCCCCCCAGGCTGGGCGACAGACTGCCCTGATCTCACACACATCACATGACAGCTCCTCTCTGCTGAACACACTAGAAACATCACATGACAGCTCCTCTCTGCCGAACAGACTAGAAACATCACATTACAGCTCCTCTCTGCTGAACAGACTAGAAACATCACATTACAGCTCCTCTCTGCTGAACAGACTGGAAGCATCACATGACAGCTCCTCTCTGCTGAACAGACTAGAAACATCACATGACAGCTCCTCTCTGCTGAACAGACTAGAAACATCACATGACAGCTCCTCTCTGCTGAACAGACTAGAAACATCACATGACAGCTCCTCTCTGCCGAACAGACTAGAAACATCACATGACAGCTCCTCTCTGCTGAACAGACTAGAAACATCACATGACAGCTCCTCTCTGCTGAACAGACTAGAAACATCACATTACAGCTCCTCTCTGCTGAACAGACTAGAAGCATCACATTACAGCTCCTCTCTGCTGAACAGACTAGAAGCATCACATGACAGCTCCTCTCTGCTGAACACACTAGAAGCCCCTCCCCTCCCCCCCGTCCGACTCTGCAATGCCTTCTGACTCACTAAACTAGACCCTTAATTCCCTATCTCACTACATTCAAACTACTAGGCCGGCTCATTAGTCCACATGGCTTCCTCTCTCACTCGACCAGCTCACTAGACTAGACATCCTACTCCTCCTGCGCCTGCCTGTCTGCCTCCCTACACGCTCTGTTTGTGTTTGCTCGTTATGTTGTTGTTGTTGTTGTTGTGGTTGTTGTTGCTGTTATGAGTCTTTGTGGATGTCCAGCACGTCCTGCCAAGGCGTGTAGTTGAGGTTGTCCAGTCTGTCATCCTCCACTTTGGCCATGACGAGGTCTGGGTGTCCATCTGTGCTGCTACTGCCACGGTTACGGTCGCCAACGGACGAGGTAGCAATGTCTGGAATGAGACACCACACAGTACTCGACCACGAGCACGCAATGTGTTCAACAATGCAGATTCTGACACACACACAGTATATAACAACACACTATAACAACACACACACTCACAGGATTTGACGACACACACTGAATTCCACAACAAAAACACATACTGTAGTTTTCCTCAACACACACACACACACACACATACATACACACACACACACACACACACACTGCAAAGGTCAGCAACAGCGTTGGGTAAAACCATTCACACCAGCCCACACAGCCTGGCGGGCAGTTCTATGTGCGTGGGGCTCTCTCTCTCTCTCTCTCTCTCTCTCTCTCTCTCTCTCTCTCTCTCTCTCTCTCTCTCTCTCTCTCTCTCTCTGGGGATAGAGGATAACAGTTCCATGTGCGTGGGTCTCTCTCTCTCTCTCTCTCTCTCTCTCTCTCTCTCTCTCTCTCTCTCTCTCTCTCTCTCTCTCTCTCTCTCTCTGGGGATGGAGGATAACAGGATGTGTCTCTGCAGTGGCAGGAAGTGACTTAAGCAGTGGCAGTTTTATATTATTTTATTGTCATGGTGACTTGGGGCCCCACGTGTCAGGCCCTAACAGGACAGCTCCCTGTCTGACGCAGGAACACACACGTGAGTGTTTCCATTAATTTCACCCAATCCATATCCATCAACTGACCAAAGTGGGCTAATTCATTAGTCCCATCCAATATAAGCACACATTGATTTCAAAGACATGGAATTCTAAGCATTTTAATCATTTGAACAAATAAGTTAAATGTTTATTTATTACAAACTGTTTTTTTAAGTGGGGGTCTAAAAGGGAAGGTTCTCCTATTAATAGATATCCAACGCCTCTTCTGACTGTTGTGCTCCTTGTCTATAGTTTATCTATCTATCTATCTATCTATCTATCTATCTGCAAATTAACTCATGAGTACAGACTAGATGAAGTAAATGAGCAGTAGAGAATGTTCTGGTGGTTCAGCTGTTGTTCCTGACTCTCTATTGTTGTTGTGCCAAGCTAATATAATGAGTACATGCTAAACGCTAAACACAGGAAGGGAGGCAGGAGCCAGACCACTCTCCCAGTATTCTGTGTGTTAATCCCACAACATGTCAAGCATAAAATTACCTCAGGAGTCGTGCCAGAAGATGAGCTACCGTTCTCCCGGCCGTATCACGATGGAAATCTGAGATTAGCTGTGTAATTATCATGTGTGAACTCCAGTATGTTGTGCCTTGGCTGCTACCGGTGAGTGGGGAGGGATATGCAGCATCAGGCACCTAAGATTCGCTTGCCCTGGTTGTTTATCCAGCCTTGAAATGTACACTAGTGACTCCCTCCATACCCCCGACCCCCCCCTCCACACACACACACACACAAACACACACCTACACACACACACGCTAATACAGAAACACATTCTAAGTCGTGCACCATACTCCAACATCCTCCAAAACTCTCCATTCCTGCCATTGCAGAGAGAAACACTGAATATAGACACGCATGAATAATGCAAGTGTACGGAGCAGTAGCGCCATGTGCCCCAGTGGACAGAGGTGGCAGGGAGTCCGAAACCCCCTATGGGGTTGTTCCCCCAGAATATTTTGGACTTCAGTGAGTGAGTCTGTGCATTCTCGAGAGTTTGGGAGAGCAAAAAAAAGCAGAAATCTGAAGGGAACAAGCCAGGCATGGGACCACCAACACACAATCAACTCACAGGAGACGTTAGCAGTACTGACAGCTAACTGACAGCTAACTGACAGTCCCACTCCAGCTCCTCTGCTCGACTGCTGTAGAAGACGCTAAACATCACCGCAGCAGTGACATGGCGTCCAGTAGTGCAGGCCTGTCATCAATCAACCAATTTTCATCAAATCGGCAGACGTGCAACACCCGATCCTGGAGAGCTATCTTGAGTGTTCAAATCCACTGATTCTGGGTTAGTTTTGTTTTTTGTTTTTTTAAACGCACCTTTTGGAGGCTGAACCTATTATTGTAATATCAGTAAGCAGTAGGCTAATATCACTTACTTCTTGAAGACGGCTTGATTGATTGAGGCACATTATCATCGTTGACCCATGGATTGCATAGGTAGTTCTGTTAATGTCAGGTCAACTGGCAAGCTTATCTGTGAACACTTGCGTTTCTAGAGCTGCATTCATAGTCCCAAGAACAACTTGCATAGACGCTTAAACTGTGTTAAATTATTGTGCTGGTAGACATTCCAAAAGAATGAAAGGAACACAAAAAAACTGCAGGACCAAGTAAGAGTGCATTATCCCACTGAGAGGGCAATTAGGTAATCACAGCCAAGTGGAGGCATCGTTCTGCTGTCTTGAGTTATTCTCGCTTTTGCTATTGCTGCCTCATATTCCCGTGGCTGTGAGACCAGTGGTTCCCTAGGAGAGAGCAGCGTCTCCAAGGGAGACTGAGCATGGAGCTAAAGCCACGTCACCACGTCGCCTCCCTTAGAGACCATGACCCTGTCATCCTGTCACATCATTGTACTGTATTTGCCCTTTACTTCTTGTTGTTACGCACACCCCTAATAGGAGAGGCCAAATGTGGTGGAACCCAGAGAACAGAGACAGAGGCCAGGAGATGATATAACAAGGATTTAATAATAAAGTAGCCTATAGCTAAAGAGCAACGTCCGTGATCCAAGGGGGTAATCGAGGGTAGTCCAGAGGTCAAGCCAGGGAGATCAGTCCAAGAAGGGAAAAAACAAGGGGGCAAAAAATACGAGGTCCGGGTGGGAACGGGTTCAGGAGACACAGGAGGGAGCGGGTCCAGGAGACACAGGAGAGGGAACGGGTCCAGGAGACACAGGAGAGGGAACGGGTCCAGGAGGCACAGGAGAGGGAACGGGTCCAGGAGACACAGGAGAGGGAACGGGTCCAGGAGGCACAGGGGGTCGGAGGGAGCTTGAGGGTGACACAAAATGAGGGGGAAAAACTCAGCCAGGAAGAACACAAAAACACGGTAACTCGAGGAGAATGCAAGGAGATGTATACGAGGAGAAAATACGGGAGCCAGAACTAACCGTACAGCTTATTACGTTCAAGCGTCGGGTCTCTGTCTGCAGCAGCGTTATATAGGTGGCTGTCCTGATGGTGATTGGAAGCAGCTGGGCTGATGATAATCGCCAACACCTGAGCAGCTAGCAGAGCAGAGACCCGGCCCGCTCAATCCGGCAGGGATGAGGCGCCGGAACGAGGCTGACGGGGGCGTGCCCGACGGGGAGGCATAACAGTACCCCTCCCCTCAGGGGAGGCACCGGACGACGGACCCGGGGCCCCAGGGTTGGCCCGGTAGAAATCGTCCAACAAGGACGGGCCGGCGAGGTAGGACGCCGGCACCCAACTCCGGTCCTCGGGCCCGTAGCCCACCCAGTCCACGAGGTACTGAAATCCGCGACCCCGGCGGCGGACCTCAAGCAGCCTGCGAACTGGCCACACAGGGTCCCCATCATCCAGGATACGAGGCGGCGGCGGAGCCGGGCTGGGGGGAGACAAAGAGCTGGCGGCCACAGGTTTCAGCTGGGAGACATGGAACACGGGGTGGATCTTGAGAGAGGGAGGAAGAACCAAACGTACCGCCGTGGGGTTGATGATGCGGTCCACCGGATAGGGACCGACGTAACGGGGGTTTAGTTTCCGGGTGGAGGTTCGGGAGGTCTGGAGGGGCAGGTCCCGGGCCAACAGCCAAACCCTCTGACCAGGCTGGTAGTCAGGGGCCGGCACCCTCCGCCGGTTAGCGCTCCGCCGGGCGCGCTCGGTGGCACGGAGCAGCGCAGCCCTGGCGGTCCTCCAGACGTTCCGGCACCGGCGGAGATGGGCCCTGGTGGTTGGGACCGCCACCTCCAGCTCCTGTTGGGGAAACAGAGGGGGTTGGTATCCAAGTGAACACTGAAACGGGGACATACCGGTGGCGGCGCTCTCCATGGAGTTCAGGGAGTACTCCACCCACGGCAGGTACTTCGCCCAGGAGGATGGGTTGTTGGCGGTGACACAGCGGAGGGCGGCTTCCAGAGCCTGGTTGGCACGCTCAGCCTGCCCGTTAGACTGCGGGTGGTATCCGGAGGTGAGGCTGGCGGTAGCCCCAATGCCCCTGCAGAAAGCCTGCCAGACTTTAGAGACAAACTGGGGGCCCCGATCTGAAACCACATCCGAGGGGATCCCGTGGAGGCGGACGACGTGGAGGGTCAGGAGGTCTGCAGTTTCGGCCGCTGTGGGCAGCTTAGGGAGGGGAACAAAGTGGACCGCCTTGGAGAAACGGTCCACGATGGTCAGAATAGTGTCGCACCCCTGGGAGACTGGGAGCCCAGTGACAAAGTCCAGAGCTATATGGGACCACGGTCGACTGGGTACCGGGAGAGGCTGCAGGAGACCTGCAGGAGGCCGATGGGAGGCCTTACTCCGGGCGCAAATGGTGCAGGCGGCAACAAACTCCTTGGTGTCGCCCCTGAGAGTAGGCCACCAGAACCTCCTACCGACGAATTCTGCAGTCCGCCGCTCGCCGGGGTGGCACGCGAAACGACTGGAGTGACCCCACTCCAACACCCTTGCCCGGACAGCTGTGGGAACAAACAGACGGTTACGTGGTCCGGTTCCCGGGTCCGGTTCAGCCCGCTGCGCCTGTTTCACGACTGCCTCGATGCCCCAGGTTACGACACCCACCACCTGGGAAGGGGACAGGATGGTATCCCCACCCTCCGAGACATCCGAATCCTCCCTGGGAAACTGGCGGGAGAGAGCATCAGCTCTGATGTTTTTGGAGCCTGGACGGTAGGTTAGCGTGAAGTTAAAACGGCTAAAAAAGAGAGCCCAGCGGGCTTGTCGGGAGTTGAGCCTTTTGGCTGACCCAAGGTAGGCTAGGTTCTTGTGGTCCGACCACACCAAAAACGGCAGTTTGGCTCCCTCAAGCCAGTGTCTCCACTCCCTCAGGGCCTCGTGAACCGCCAGAAGCTCCTTATTGCCCACGTCGTAGTTCTTAGCCGCAGGTTCGTAGCGCCGGGAGAAGTAGGCGCACGGGTGTATTCTCTGGTCCTCCCCAGACCGCTGAGAGAGGACACCCCCGATACCAGTGTCCGAGGCGTCTACCTCCACAATGAACTGTCTCTCAGGGTCGGGGTGGATCAGCACTGGAGCGGTAGAGAACAGATGCTTGAGTTGGGCGAAGGCAGCCTCAGCAGCAGGGTTCCAGCAGAAAAGCCGCGAGGTGGAAGTAAGCGCGGTGAGTGGCGCTGCGACCTGGCTGAACCCCTTGATGAACCGCCTCACAAAGCCCGCGAACCCCAAGAAGCGCCTCAGTTGGGTCCGGTCCGTGGGTTGTGGCCATTCCACGACGGCTTTGACCTTGGCTGGGTCTGCGCGCATCTGTCCGTCCTCCACCACATTGCCCAGGTAGGTGACAGAGCTGGTGTGGAACACACACTTCTCTCCCTTCACGAACAGCCTGTTCTCTAGGAGTCTTTGCAGGACAAGACGGACGTGCTGGTGGTGCTCCTCCATGGACCGCGAAAAAATAAGGATATCATCTAAATATACCACAACAAAAATGTTTAACATATCTCGTAGGACATCATTAACCAGGGCCTGGAATATGGCAGGAGCATTGGATAGGCCAAAAGGCATCACAAGGTATTCGAAATGGCCAAGGTGAGTATTAAAAGCGGTCTTCCACTCGTCCCCCTCCCTGATACGGACGAGATGGTAGGCATTGCGGAGGTCCAGCTTAGTGAACACCTTGGCATGGGTGAGGGGCTCGAAGGTGGAGCTAATGAGTGGAAGGGGGTATCTGTTCTTAACAGAAATGTCATTGAGAGCCCGGAAATCAATGCAGGGCCTAAGCCCGCCGTCCTTTTTAGACACAAAGAAAAACCCTGCCGCGAGAGGAGAGGAGGAGGGCTTGATTATACCCGAGTTTAGGGACTCCGTGATGTAATTCCTCATTGCCTCTTTCTCCGGGAGTGAGAGGTTGTATAACCGTCCTTTAGGCAGGGTGGCCCCAGGAAGGAGGTCTATAGGGCAGTCATACGGGCGATGGGGTGGCAGAGAGAGCGCCTCGTCTTTACTGAACACCTGGGCCAGGTCGTGGTAGGTGGAGGGAATTCCAGTGAGGTCTGGAGGGGTTAGTCTAGGCTTGGGGTCGCTAGAGGGAGACAGGGCGGAGCGAAGACAGGAGGCGTAGCATGTAGCCCTCCAGCCTAGGATCTGGCCTGAAGCCCAGGAGATGTGGGGTTCATGCTTCTCAAGCCAGGGTCTTCCCAGCACCAGGGGCGTTGTGGGGGCCTGAAGAACAAAAAAACGAATATCTTCAGTGTGATTCCCAGAGAGGGTGAGTGAGATCAGATCAGTGGTGTGAGATATGGTTCCTAGGGAATGACCATCTATGGCCCTGGGCATGATGGGTCGGTCTAGGGGAACTAAAGGGATGCCCGCCTGGCGGGCTAAGTTTTCATCTATAAGACAACCATCTGCCCCTGAGTCTATTAGAGCGCTGACCGAAAGGGTGTCCTTGCCCCAGGTGAGGGTAGCAGGGAAAAGGCGGCTAGGAGTGACCTGGAGCTGAGAAAAAGAGGCTTTGCTCACCAGTATGCCCCCTACTAGTGAGCTGAATCTTTTGGCCGGATGGGACACGCACGGATGAAGTGCCCCTCTTTACCGCAGTACAGGCATTGTTGGTTGTTAAGCCTCCGGTCTCGCTCCTCCCGCGAGAGCCGAGAGCGGCCGATTTCCATCGGTTCTCCAGACCCGGATGTAGCCGCGAGAGGAGGCAGCGTGGACAGAGATGGGGGCGGGGTTGTTCCTGCGTGACGAGGAGCGGGGCGCGTGACAGCTCGCTGAGCCCGGTCGGTTCGTCGTACCTGGAGGCGTGCATCCATCCTAAGGGCCAGTGTGATGAGGTCGTTTAGGGTTCCGGGATCATCGCGCACCAAAAGGTCTTTGATGGAGTCGGTTAATCCCTTATAAAAAATATTAAGGAGAGCTCCGTCATTCCAGCCAGTCTCCGTGGCTAGAGTACGAAACTCGACCATATACTCCGCTACTGAGCGCGAACCCTGGGATATGGCTAGCAAGCGGCTGGCTACGTCCTGCCCGTCCTGGGGGTGGTCGAACACGAACCGGAACTCAGTTTTAAAAAGGGAGTAGTCTGTGGAGTAGGATGTACTGCCCCCGACCGCGGCTATGGCCCAATTGAGAGCCTTGTCGGCTAGTAGGGACATAATAAACGCTATCTTGGCCCCATCGGAGGAGTATTTGGACGGCTGGTGCGTGAACATTAATTCGCACTGGGTTAGGAAACCCCGACACTGGTTGAAATCACCATGAAACGGAGCAGGACTCACTAAACTGGGCTCCGAGCGAGCGACTGGAGGAATGGGCAAAACGGGGTTTGCAGGATCGACCGAGGGATTAGCCATCTGCCCTGGTATGAATGGTCTGCTGCCAGCGGCGATGACGTCCAGAGAACGCTGGATGGAGGCAAGAGCCCCGGACAAGGCGTCCACCTTTGCCTCGAGGCTGTTTACAGACCCGACGGTGGCTCGGGTGGTGTCCTCCAGAACGGCTATCTGGCTTTGGACCGTGGGGAAGGCTTTCTGGAGCTCGGCCTGCAGACTGGTGAGCTGCGCCGCATGGCTAGTTATCTCTCTGCGTAAATCGACTACCAGAGGGAGGACCCCTGCCCCTGTTCCCGGGGAACCACCTTGGCTCATGTTGGCTTGAACGTACTGTTACGCACACCCCTAATAGGAGAGGCCAAATGTGGTGGAACCCAGAGAACAGAGACAGAGGCCAGGAGATGATATAACCAGGATTTAATAGTTAAGGTATCTAATCTAAAGAGCAACGTCCGTGATCCAAGGGGGTAATCGAGGGTAGTCCAGAGGTCAAGCCAGGGAGATCAGTCCAAGAAGGGAAAAAAACAAGGGGGCAAAAAATACGAGGTCCGGGTGGGAACGGGTTCAGGAGACACAGGAGGGAGCGGGTCCAGGAGACACAGGAGAGGGAACGGGTCCAGGAGACACAGGAGAGGGAACGGGTCCAGGAGGCACAGGAGAGGGAACGGGTCCAGGAGACACAGGAGAGGGAACGGGTCCAGGAGGCACAGGGGGTCGGAGGGAGCTGGAGGGTGACAAAAAAAAACGACGGGGAAATACTCAGCCAGGAAAAACACAAAAACACGGTAACTCGAGGAGAATGCAAGGAGATGTATACGAGGGGAAAATACGGGAGCCAGAACTAACCGTACAGCTTATTACGTTCAAGCGTCGGGTCTCTGTCGGCAGCAGCGTTATATAGGTGGCTGTCCTGATGGTGATTGGAAGCAGCTGGGCTGATGATAATCGCCAACACCTGAGCAGCTAGCAGAGCAGAGACCCGGCCCGCTCAATCCGGCAGGGATGAGGCGCCGGAACGAGGCTGACGGGGGCGTGCCCGACGGGGAGGCATAACAACCACCCCTTTAGGGTTGAGGAAATAGCCTTTACCTATGTGCCTGAAGCAAGATACTTCATTACAGGACCAAGAGGGTCTTTTAATAGCCACACAGTAGTGATACACACAAATACACA
>NW_028175520.1:12500-13873 GCF_949987555.1 Borostomias antarcticus | reverse complement strand
CACACACACACACACACACCACACACACACACACACACACACACACACAACGAGGCGCACACATACACACTCAAACACACATACACACACACAACGAGGCACGCACACACACACACACACACACACACAATGAGGCACACACACATACACACACACACACACTTTGCCAGGGGGGTGAAGAGGATCTTGTGGTTGGCTTTCTTCTCTCATGGATAGAGAACCTCTAATTTCCTCTGTTCTGAAAAGCCCTGAACACACCAACACACACACACACACACACACCCAGAAAACACACACACACACACACACACACACACACACACACACACACACGTGCAACCCTGCATCATGATTGCATCAGGCGTGAAAAGAGCCACTGACATCCAGTCAAGAGCCCAACCCTGCTGGGATGATGCATCCTCAACACAACCCCCTCACACTCAACGTTTGTTTTTATCGCTCAAAATATATTTTCAATTGATCCATCTTTTCCATACTTTACAATCAATTCATAATGATTGCATCACATCTATCACGTATAAAGAATGTTTAGATATGCTAGACTAGGCTACAGTACGTAAAATTAGTATGTGTATCCATGCGTGTGTGTTCAGATGCTTGTGTGTGTGTGTGTGTGCGTGCAGGCGCGTGTGTGCGTGCGTGTGTGTGTGTGTTGTGTGCGTGCCGGCGCGCGTGCGTGCGTGCGTGTGTGTGTGTGTGTGTGTGTGTGGTGGATAAAGGAATGACCCCCAAACACTTCCTGACATCAAACAGAGGAGAGATTCTCAGTTTACAGGAGCCACGACACCAGAGGGATGGAGGAGTGCTCATCCTAGCCTAACCACCAGAGTGTGTGTGTGTGTGTGTGTGTGTGTGTGTGTGTGTGTGTGTGTGTGTGTGTGTGTATGTGAGTGCATGTGTGAGCGCACATGTGTGTGTGTGAGTGTGGGCCTGTGTGTGTGTGTGTGTGTGTGTGTGTGTGTGTGTGAGTGCGTGTGTGTGTGGAGTGTCATCCCACTGATTTCTGACTGGGAACATCTAAGGGTTCACTGTGACAGGAGAGAGCTCGCCAATCTCACCCTCAGGCTGGCCTCACACAAAAAACCCTACACCTGTGTGTGTGTGTGTGTGTGTGTGTGTGTGTGTGTGTGTGTGTGTGTGGTGTGTGTGTGTGCGTGCGTGCGTGCGTGTGTGCGTGTGCGTGCGACAGAGAAAAGGAAAGTGCCACTCTCCAGCTTCATCTTCTACAGTAAGTTGTCCCTTAAACTCTGAGAGAAAAGAAGATGGAGAGAAGAAGAGAGGGGTGGGAGGAAGAGGAAATGAGGTAGATAAACTTCTCTCTCGTCTCCCTCTCTCTGTCTCTCTCTCTCTCT
>NW_028175521.1:5000-15648 GCF_949987555.1 Borostomias antarcticus | reverse complement strand
GAGAGAGAGAGACAGAGAGAGAGAGAGAGAGAGAGAGAGACAGAGAGAGGACAGAGAGAGAGAGAGAGAGAGAGAGAGACAAAATATTTAATCTATCCAGACTGGCTGACGGAGCCTCCCAGTCTTCATAGGGTGGGCGTTCCCTCTCTACTGTAAACACATCCAGAACCAGAACCCTCACCATCCAACCCCACCCTCAATCACACGAGAATCAATCACTATCGTCTATCGTCACAACGACAAGCAACAACAACAACAACTACGGGAAACAACAACTTTTGACCTCCAGTTGGACAGGCCTGCTCACTTCTTATTCCTCCATTACCTCTCCTCTCCCCATTCAACCCTGTTCTTCCATTCTCTCCTCATCATCTTCTCCTCTCCCCATTCACCCCTGTTCTTCCCTTCTCTCCCCATTCACCCCTGTTCTTCCCTTCTCTCTCCATTCACCCCTGTTCTTCCCTTCTCTCCTCATCATCTTCTCCTCTCCCCATTCACCCCTGTTCTTCCCTCCTCTCCCCATTCACCCCCGTTCTTCCCTTCTCTCCTCATCATCGTCTCCTCTCCCCATTCACCCCTGTTCTTCCCTTCTCTCCTCATCATCGTCTCCTCTCCCCATTCACCCCTGTTCTTCCCTTCTCTCCCCATTCATCCCTGTTCTCCCCTTCTCTTCCATTCACCCCTGTTCTTCCCTTCTTTCCCCATTCACCCCCTGTTCTTCCCTTCTCTCCCCATTCACCCCTGTTCTTCCCTTCTCTCCCCATCACCCCTGTTCTTCCCTTCTCTCCTTATCATCTTCTCCTCTCCTTATTGCTCCATTACCTCACCTCTCCTCCTCTCCCCTTCTTCCCTCTCCTCCTCTCCCTTCTGTTCTTCTCTTCTCCCCTCTCCTTCCCCTTTCTGGCAAGCAGTAGCCATGGTGACCAGGAGGACAGCGTATTATGGGGTGTGGTGCTCTACAGCTGAGTATGACTTCAGCTCTGGGATCTGGAACCTCCTTCTCCTTCCTGTGTGGACGCCCCAAAACTTCCCCTCTCCTCCCCAAACATCTGGAACCAATGAGTGACCTACAGTAAAGAACCCCCTCCTCCTCTCCTCTCCCCCATCTCCTCAAACCTGTAACTCATCTCCTCAGCGCTGTCTCTCTCCTCATCTCCTCACCCCTCTCTCTCTCCTCATCTCCTCACCTGTCTCTCCTCATCTCCTCACCTGTCTCTCCTCATCTCCTCACCTCTCTCTCTCTCCTCATCTCCTCACCTGTCTCTCCTCATCTCCTCAGCGCTGTCTCTCTCCTCATCTCCTCACCTGTCTCTCCTCATCTCCTCACCTGTCTCTCCTCATCTCCTCACCCCTCTCTCTCTCCTCATCTCCTCACCTGTCTCTCCTCATCTCCTCAGCGCTGTCTCTCTCCTCATCTCCTCACCCCTCTCTCTCTCCTCATCTCCTCACCTGTCTCTCCTCATCTCCTCACTCATCGCTCTCTCATCTCCTCACCCCTCTCTCTCTCCTCATCTCCACACCCCTCTCTCTCTCCTCATCTCCTCGCCTGTCTCTCCTCTCTCCCCTCACCTGTCTCTCCTCTCTCTCCTCATCTCACACCTCTCTCCTCTCTCTCCTCATCTCACACCTCTCTCCTCTCTCTCCTCATCTCACACCTCTCTCCTCTCTCCTCAAGCTCTCCTAATGGGACTGGATGATGTGATATTACAGTAACGGAACTGATGATTGCTGACATGATTTCTTCTGTACACTCACCCTAACCCGAACCCCTGACCCTAACCCTAACCCCTAACCCCTAACCCCTAACACTAACCCTAACCCTAACCCTGGACTACACTGACGACATCAGCCTGATATCTAACCATGTCAGCCAAGCACAAGAGCTCCTGACCAGAGTGGAGAAGGAATGTGCCAAGGTGGGTCTTGGACTGAAAGACCCACCTTAGCACACTGTAATCAAGATGGATGCGGAAGTGGAGACCAGCGGTGAGATGGGCAGGTGTGTGGAGGACCGGGATGACTGGAGACCGAGATGGGAGACCGTCTGTGGACGACATGATTATTCACATTTCACTATTGAACTGTTATCTTAGAAGGCAATGAGTGACCATATTACACGTGAGGAGCGTTATACTAATAAATTAATCCAGCATCGGATTAAATCGGTGGAGAATACCGACAATGGGCGGGGCGTTTCTAGGACGGGTTGCCAAGCTAAGATCTGGGGGATGTTGTGCAGCCGGCAGCCTTAAAACTCTACTCTAAACGGAAACCTCTGAACAGGAAATTAACATCTCAGAGAGACAAGGGAGGGGAGGGGGGGTTGTTGTTGTAACGTTTGTATTAAAGTCTCCTCTTTCTCTCTTCTGACTCAGCTCTCTAGTGGAGATCTACAGAGATATCGCTGCGGGGCAAACAGCACCACCTGCTGGTGATTTCTGGTTCTATTTTAAAAGGGACTTAAACTCACTTTTTCGGTGTGCATATACGGTTCCCTGATGGACCTACTAACACGCAACATTTGAAATAAGACATCCAAATCATATTTTTGTGGCCAGTAAATTTCTGAAAATCTGCAATACAACAAGCCGTTCAAATTTTCCACGGCTAGTTACGTCATAGTCCGCGCTCATTATAATAATAGGCTACCGCCCCCAAAAAGAATATCTCCACCCATCTTTGAGCCTTGGTTACCTGGATAGCTAGCACTATAGGAAGGTGCACCATTTTACTGCAAGTAATGGTAAATGGACTGCACTTATATAGCGCTTTTCCACCTTAACCGCACTCAAAGCGCTTTACAATGGCCTCTCATTCACCCATTCACACACACATTCACACACCAATGGCGGTAGCTGCCATGCAAGGTGCTAACCTGCTCATTGAGAGCAATTTGGGGTTAGGTGTCTTGCTCAAGGACACTTTGACATGTGGACAGTGGGAGCTGGGATTCAAACCACTGACCCTTTGATCACTGAACGACCCGCTCTACCAACTGAGCTACAGCCGCCCCACGGCTAGCAAGCTAGCAAATGTGTCAATAAAAGTTCCACCTGACCCAAATCTAGAGCATGCATCGATGCAAGAGGTGCACAAGAACAGACACGTTTGTGTTCTTACCCTCATATTCCAACACCTGCGTACAAACCACTCCCACCATGGGGCTGCTATGGATACTAGGGAAGAGTAGGCAGACTTTGGGATACTATTATGGGATATCTACTGCTTAGCAGATAAACCCTGGTCTTTTTTTATTATCAATGAGTGGAACGGTGGCGCGGTACTTAGCACTGTTACCTCACAGCAGCACGAAGGTTGTGGGTTCGATTCCCGGTTGGGATGATGTCCGCGCTGTTCTCCCCAGGGTGGTCAGGTGCTCAGGAGGGGTATCTCCCAGGGTAGTCAGGTACTCAGGTGGGGTATCTCCCAGGGTGGTCAGGTACTCAGGTGGGGTATCTCCCCCAGGGTAGTCAGGTACTCAGGTGGGGTATCTCCCAGGGTTGTGGGGTATCTCCCAGGGTGGTCAGGTACTCAGGTGGGGTATCTCCCAGGGTGGTCAGGTGGGGTATCTCTTCAGGGTGGTCAGGTACTCAGGTCGGGTATCTCCCAGGGTGGTCAGGTACCCAGGTGGGGTATCTCTCCCAGGGTAGTCAGGTACTCAGGTGGGGTATCTCCCAGGGTTGTCAGGTACTCAGGTGGGGTATCTCCCAGGGTGGTCAGGTACTCAGGTGGGGTATCTCCCAGGGTAGTCAGGTACTCAGGTGGGGTATCTCCCAGGGTGGTCAGGTACTCAGATGGGGTATCTCCCAGGGTGGTCAGGTACTCAGGTGGGGTATCTCCCAGGGTTATCAGGTACTCAGGTGGGGTATCTCCCAGGGTGGTCAGGTACTCAGGTGGGGTATCTCCCAGGTTAGTCAGGTACTCAGGTGGGGTATCTCCCAGGGTGGTCAGGTACTCAGGTGGGGTATCTCCCAGGGTGGTCAGGTACTCAGGTGGGGTATCTCCCAGGGTGGTCAAGTACTCAGGTGGGGTATCTCCCAGGTTAGTCAGGTACTCAGGTGGGGTATCTCCCAGGGTGGTCAGGTACTCAGGTGGGGTATCTCCCAGGGTGGTCAGGTACTCAGGTGGGGTATCTCCCAGGGTTGTGAGGTACTCAGGTGGGGTATCTCCCAGGGTGGTCAGGTACTCAGGTGGGGTATCTCCCAGGGTAGTCAGGTCCTCAGGTGGGGTATCTCTCAGGGTAGTCAGGTACTTAGGTGGGGTATCTCCCAGGGTAGTCAGGTACTCAGGTGGGGTATCTCCCAGGGTGGTCAGGTACTCAGGTGGGGTATCTCCTAGGGTGGTCAGGTACTCAGGTGGGGTATCTCCAGGGTTATCAGGTACTCAGGTGGGGTATCTCCCAGGGTAGTCAGGTACTCAGGTGGGGTATCTCCCAGGGTGGTCAGGTACTCAGGTGGGGTATCTCCCAGGGTGGTCAGGTACTCAGGTGGGGTATCTCCCAGGGTGGTCAGGTACTCAGGTGGGGTATCTCCTCCAGGGTGGTCAGGTGCTCAGGTGGGGTATCTCCCCAGGGTAGTCAGGTACTCAGGTGGGGTATCTCCCAGGGTACTCAGGTGGGGTATCTCCCAGGGTACTCAGGTGGGGTATCTCCCAGGGTTGTCAGGTACTCAGGTGGGGTATCTCCCAGGGTTGTCAGGTACACAGGTGGGGTATCTCCCAGGGTGGTCAGGTACTCAGGTGGGGTATCTCCCAGGGTGGTCAGGTACTCAGGTGGGGTATCTCCCAGGGTTGTGGGGTACTCAGGTGGGGTATCTCCCAGGGTAGTCAGGTACTCAGGTGGGGTATCTCCCAGGGTGGTCAGGTACTCAGGTAGGGTATCTCCCAGGGTGGTCAGGTACTCAGGTGGGGTATCTCCCAGGGTGGTCAGGTACTCAGGTGGGGTATCTCTCAGGGTGGTCAGGTACTCAGGTGGGGTATCTCCCAGGGTAGTCAGGTACTCAGGTGGGGTATCTCCCAGGGTGGTCAGGTACTCAGGTGGGGTATCTCCCAGGGTGGTCAGGTACTCAGGTGGGGTATCTCTCAGGGTGGTCAGGTACTCAGGTGGGGTATCTCCCAGGGTAGTCAGGTACTCAGGTGGGGTATCTCCCAGGGTGGTCAGGTACTCAGGTGGGGTATCTCCCCAGGGTGGTCAGGTACTCAGGTGGGGTATCTCTCAGGGTGGTCAGGTACTCAGGTGGGGTATCTCCCAGGGTAGGCAGGTACTCAGGTGGGGTATCTCCCAGGGTGGTCAGGTACTCAGGTGGGGTATCTCCCAGGGTGGTCAGGTGGGGTATCTCCCAGGGTAGTCAGGTACTCAGGTGGGGTATCTCCCAGGGTGGTCAGGTACTCAGGTGGGGTATCTCTCAGGGTGGTCAGGTACTCAGGTGGGGTATCTCCCAGGGTGGTCAGGTACTCAGGTGGGGTATCTCCTCCAGGGTGGTCAGGTACTCAGGTGGGGTATCTCCCAGGGTTATCAGGTACTCAGGTGGGGTATCTCCCAGGGTGGTCAGGTACTCAGGTGGGGTATCTCCCAGGGTTATCAGGTACTCAGGTGGGGTATCTCCCCAGGGTGGTCAGGTACTCAGGTGGGGTATCTCCCAGGGTGGTCAGGTACTCAGGTGGGGTATCTCCCAGGGTAGTCAGGTACTCAGGTGGGGTATCTCCCAGGGTGGTCAGGTACTCAGGTGGGGTATCTCCCAGGTTAGTCAGGTACTCAGGTGGGGTATCTCCCAGGGTGGTCAGGTACTCAGGTGGGGTATCTCCTGGGCCTTCCTGCGCGTCTGCATGTTCTCCCCGTGTTCTCCAGGGTTTCCTTCCAAGAACCCAATACATAAAACATGCAGAAGAACAGATGCTCTTCAGTCCGGTTCCTGACCAGGACCTGGACTGAGCTTCCGGACCTGGTCCCCGGACACTTGGACTTGGTCCCCGGGCGCCATGAACGATGGCTGCCCACTGCTCCTGGCTGCCCCTGGAGGAGGACGGCTTGGGTGGGAAACTGGACAAATTCCACCGGCAACCTGAAGTCGCATGTGTGTGTGTGTGTGTGTGTGTGTGTGTGTGTGTGTGTGTGTGTTGTGTGCTGTGTCGTCGCTCACGTGTGTGTATACTTGTGTGCGTCACTGCTGTGTGGTTGATTAAAGAGTCCTTTAAGAAGAGGTCCTAATATCAGTGAAAACGTATCCTGCTAGTCTCCCCCCCACCACTAGATGTCAGTGTTGGCTAGTTGTAGTCGTGTCTTCCGTACCAGAGTCTGTATTATTCTCCCTCATCATACTGTGGCCTAAACCACCTAAACTAATTGGCTATAAAACCCTATAAAACATGTTTTCACACCCCTGGTCTGTCTAAATCACTATGGGGCAAACTAAAGCTTTATGTTGTGATCTGTGGTTGTCCAAAACCCTTTTAATCCTCAGTAGGAGGACTATTAAAGCACTTTCTCCTTCATTATACAACACCATGCAGGGTGAGCTTACTAGCACACACACACACACACACACACACACACACACACACACACACACACGCACGCACCTGAGAATTAGAAAGGACAGTCGACACAACAGGTTCTGAATTCTGCTCTCTTTATTAGTGGACTAGAATATACACCTCTGTGCTTATCATCATCTCCTCCTCCTCCTCCTCCTCCTCCTCCTCCCCCGGCATACCCACGGTCTCCCCCCTACATACCCTCACCTCCCCCCCTCTGGCCCTCTATCCCCATGCCCCATGGAGGTCACATCTGCCCCCAATTACCCCGAAATACCACACCCTAATCATGTACCATGGAATGGAGCTAAAGTCAGTCACTGGAAGTGGTCAAGGTTGCTCAACCCTCTGAATGGGTCACACACACCCTCCCAACATGGGGTCACACATATACCCCCCCAACATGGGGTCACACACACCCTCCCAACATGGGGTCACACACACCCTCCCAACATGGGGTCACACACACCCTCCCAACAGGTCTCCCCTTGCTATAGCAGCCATGACACATAAAATAACATTGTTCTTCTTCAATCCTGCCTATGGGAGTCTGGCAACACTTTATTTTGAAGGGCCCTAATAGATGGTCTGTAGATGCTCAGCTAACTATCAACAAACAACAAACTATCCACTAACCCTAACCATCTGCGGTCAGTGACCAATCAGAGGCCAAATCAGCCTCTGCACACAGCTCACTGTCTGCACGGCCCAATCAGCATCTGGTTAAAGGTCCGATCGGATTGTCATCGTCCACTAATATCATAGCTTGCTGTAGCAAGAGCTTCTGGGTACTCAGAATAACCCTCACCTAAACATTGGTAGTTTGTTGATAGTATATGCTTGTTGTTGTTGTTGTTGATGTTGTTGAGCCTCTGTAATCTATTGATCGAGCCCCTGGAAATAAAGCTTGACATGGAGTGACGAGTGTCATGTTGCTGATGCTGTGTAGGAAGGGAATGTCAGCTGGTGACACCAGGTGTGACGCTGCAGTAACAGTCAGTCTCTCGACAGTACATACAGGTACAGTACATACAGGTACAGTACATACAGTACATACAGGTACAGTACATACAGGTACAGTACATACAGATACAGTACATACAGATACAGTACATACAGGTACAGTACATACAGTGACAGTCCTGCAGAGATACAGCATATCTCCTGAAATAATAAGGTACAAGCTGATAAATGATAGTATTATACATATATAGAAATATATAATATAATAGCATATTAAAATAACATTCAGCAACAGCTGTTGTGCACAGGATAAAATTATATGCAAATGAAACTGCAAGAACAGATCATAAAAGGAAGTCAAAAAAAGAAGTCAAATCATGAGTAAACAGTTACAAACACCAGCTTACATAACCTGGGCCTCAATGGACAGTGAAAATAAAGAACAGTAGAGTCAAAATAAAGACCAGTAGAGTCAAAATAAAGAACAGTAGAGTCAAAATAAAGAGCAGTAGAGTCAAAATAAAGAACAGAAGAGTCAAAATAAAGAGCATTAGAGCCAAAATAAAGAGCAGTAGAGTCAAAATAAAGAGCAGTAGAGTCAAAATAAAGAGCAGTAGAGTCAAAATAAAGAACAGTAGAGTCAAAATAAAGAGCAGAAGAGTCAAAATAAAGAGCAGTAGAGTCAAAATAAAGAACAGCAGAGTCAAAATAAAGAACAGTAGAGACAAAATAAATAACAGTAGAGTCAAAATAAAGAACAGTAGAGTCAAAATAAAGAACAGTAGAGTCAAAATAAAGACCAGTAGAGTCAAAATAAAGAACAGTAGAGTCAAAATAAAGAGCAGTAGAGTCAAAATAAAGAGCAGTAGAATCAAAATAAAGAACAGTAGAGTCAAAATAAAGAACAGTAGAGACAAAATAAAGAGCAGTAGAGACAAAATAAAGAACAGTAGAGACAAAATAAAGTGCAGTAGAGACAAAATAAAGAACAGTTGAGACAAAATAAAGAACAGTAGAACGGCACTGATATGTTGTAATGTTGGAGACAGTAGTGTGGTGTGTGTGTGTGTGTGTGTGTGTGTGTGTGTGTGTGTACAGTATGTAATAAACGTGTAATAACACATACAAACTCAATGACAATGCAGCATGAACGTCCAGAAAGGTTGCTGTGATCTTACAGAATGTACAGACATAATTCTGCTTCCTGATTCCTGGTTCCCCTCAAGGAAAGTATAAATAAGGAAGTGTCAGACATGTCACACATGTGGCTTGTGACAGATGACAGTAGCTACATGGGAGCCACTTCTACAGAACTCTGGCCCCGATGTTGCAGCTGCAAAACCGTGAGATCTCTGACGTTTCCTTCGTTGTACCTTCCATGGTTCCCCTCTGTTCCATGGTTCCCCTCTGTGTGACCTGTAACCTCTGCCCTGTGACCTTTAACCTTTGCCCCCCACCCCTACCCCCTCCCCCCTATTGACATCAATTCTGTTGATCCCTCCTCTGCATCCCTGGGAGAGAACTTGAATAATACCTACAACGGTATCCATGCATATTTGTGATCAATTAACACAAGTTCTCTCAATCTATAACTCCCACAGGCGCACACGCACACGCACACGCACACGCATGCACGCACACACACACACACACACACACACCTCTAATCACCCATATTGCATTCTGGCGAGGGACATGCCTGAATGTTTTCTATTCCTATGCATTTTTATACAGCTCTGGTGCAGCACTCATACTCATCCTGATTACTGTACAATGTTGTTGTCACGGACATCAGGACAAAAGAAAGACAAACCGTTCTGAGAGAAAGAATAAGATTTCCATGCAAACGGAGGAGGCTGGCTTGGGTGGCTGAGCTACGGAAGGTTCCAGAAGTTCCCGGAAGGTTCCGGAAGGCCCCGGGAGGCTCTGGAAGGTTCCGGAAGTTCCCGGAGGGTCCTAGCAGGCCACGCCTCCTCCTCTACTGTACATTCTCATGCATGGGAGTATGCTAGTCAGCACTCCAACGCTGACTTTTTTAAATCTTTTTTTTTTGGGGGTAAAGGTTTGACGATGCAATGTGATCTAGAGAAGTATGACATAAAATATGTTACATATGTAGTAATACTACCACTGTCCCTCTCTCCATCTCTCCCTCCCTCCATCGCCCTCCCTCCATCTCTCCCTCCCTCCATCTCTCCCTCCCTCCATCTCTCCCTCCCTCCATCTCTCCCTCCCTCTAACTCTCCCTCTCTCCATCTCTCCCTCCCTCCATCTCTCCCTCCCTCTAACTCTCCCTCTCTCCATCTCTCCCTCCCTCCATCTCTCCCTCCCTCCATCTCTCCCTCCCTCTAACTCTCCCTCTCTCCATCTCTCCCTCCCTCTAACTCTCCCTCCCTCCATCTCTCCATCTCTCCCTCCCTCTAACTCTCCCTCTCTCCCTCTCTCCATCTCTCCCTCCCTCCATCTCTCCCTCCCTCCATCTCTCCTCAGTGGTCCATGATGTGTGTGATGAAATCTATTGCAGAACACAGTTTTTAATGAATGCTTCCTCCAGGTACAGATGTTCATATATCAATATAATCTTGCATTGTATTTTATCATCTTTATCATAATCTCTCCCTGCAAAGTTTCACACACGCACACATGTTATGTATAGTCCTTTGTGTTGAGTTGTTCTTTTTTCCTGCTTGTTCTAACGTTGCATATCTTGAAAAGGGAAAGGCTTTCACCGCCTGTGTGAGAAGAATACTGTTGAAAACCCCGTCAGCCTACTGTACTTACTGTACTTACTGTACTGAACCGTACCGGTGTTTTAATGTGATGTACTGAGTCATTCTCTGCCCTGGTCCTAATATAATGTAACGTTTCTGCCGCAGACGGTCGGTCCGTCAGGGTCTTGAGCAGAGAGGCGTCGGTGAGTCCCGGCCAGGGGGGGGTGGGGGTGGGTTGGACCCCTGGTCTCCCTGGTCCACCGTGGGGGTGGGAGGGGGTGGGGTGGGGGGTGGGTTGGACCCCCGGTCTCCCTTGTCCACCGTGGGGGTGGGAGGGGGTGGGGTGGGGGGTGGGTTGGACCCCCGGTCTCCCTGGTCCCCCGGGGGGTGGGGGGGGTTGGACCTGGTCCACCGGGGTGGGTGGGGGGGTGGGGGGTGGGTTG
>NW_028175522.1:5000-12500 GCF_949987555.1 Borostomias antarcticus | reverse complement strand
CTCACTGGTCTCTCCTCACCGGTCTACTCTCTCTCTCCTCAGCGGTCTACTCTCTCTCTCCTCACTGGTCTCTCCTCACCGGTCTACTCTCTCTCTCCTCACCGGTCTACTCTCTCTCTCCTCACTGGTCTCTCCTCACCGGTCTACTCTCTCTCTCCTCAGCGGTCTACTCTCTCTCTCCTCACTGGTCTCTCCTCACCGGTCTACTCTCTCTCCTCACCGGTCTACTCTCTCTCTCCTCACTGGTCTCTCCTCACCGGTCTACTCTCTCTCTCCTCACCGGTCTACTCTCTCTCTCCTCACTGGTCTCTCCTCACCGGTCTACTCTCTCTCTCCTCACCGGTCTACTCTCTCTCTCCTCACTGGTCTCTCCTCACCGGTCTACTCTCTCTCTCCTCACCGGTCTACTCTCTCTCTCCTCACTGGTCTCTCCTCACCGGTCTACTCTCTCTCTCCTCACTGGTCTCTCCTCACCGGTCTACTCCATGGGCATTCCAGGGGGGGGGAGTGGAACTGACTACCAGGGCCCCAGTAGGGAGAGGGCCCTTTAAAATCATGGAATATGTCAAGATGGGCTGACAGGGCTGCCAAGTGTCCCGCAGCGTTGGGGGGGGGGAGGAGTCATCTCGGTGGTGTGTGTGTGTGGGGGGGGGGGGGGGGGGGGGGAAGGGGTTGTGTCTAAGAGAAAAAATCTTAAAAAAAAGGGCGGGGGGGGGTAGAGTGTCCTTGTATAGCACCCAGAATGAGGACCGCCCCTCCCTGGTCTCCTCACTCCTCACTCACTCGTGGGTCTATTGAAGGAGGCCGTACACGCGTGCGTTACTGTGGTCAGAATACTAATGCTGGACCGGTCTGAATGGGCAGGACCACACAGCAGCTGACGGCGTTAGAAAGGGTTTGCGAGCGTTTCTTTGTCATTCGGTGCCTCGGGGGAGAAATATTTATACCAAGAGACGGAGGTGAGAGTGAACAAAAGAGAGAGCGTGTCCGGGTCTAGTCGGCATGTGGGATGTTAATTAATCAGTCTGTTTGTCAGAGTTAAAAGCAGCCGGCTGGCCTTCGTCGGTATCACCGGAAATCCAATTCCGTCGTCTCTCTGCAGCTGACCTGGTGCAGTGGAGCTCAGAGCTGCTTGTGAAACAACCCACCCCTCCCCCCCCGGTCCTGGCCCTCGCCCAAGTCCCGCTGTTCCACAGAGAGGCCGGATCTCAAACTGACAAGCACAACATCGCCTGAGAATACCGAGTCCACAGGGCGAGCAGTTATTTATTATTTTTTAAACCATCCAATAGCGTGAGCCGTGCGGGTAAATGTGCCGATGTGACCTACAAGGACGGCCTCAAAGCTTTGACAAGACAAGCTGTTTTCGCACTTGATCTAGCGGAGGTCAAGAACTGTATAAGTGGTTCGCTGTCCTCGGGGAGGAGCACGGGTGTGCGTTACCCGATACGCCGTAGCGTGCGTCTAGCAGTGCGTCACCAGACTCTCCATACATGAGGTCCGACCCTTCAGTGTCTCCTATAACCTTGTTGAGACAACACGCCTTTTGCTTTTCTACATTCCTCAGACATACGTTGTTGGTGCTTTGCTGGATTGAAATTGTTCGGCCTTGACTTGAGATACAGTATTGAATAGATGCTGCGCGCACACACACTCACAACACACACTCACAACACACACTCACACACACACACACACACACACAAACACAACACACAAACGCAGAGACCAAGATATACAACGTCACAGTTTATTACAACAGATCAGAATTCAAAGAAAAGGGCCAATATTTTCATTGGTTTATCAACAGCCTTCATGATGCAAGCAGTGGGCCTATAATCAACTGTTTCACCATATTCATATTCATTACTGTCTCACCATTTAAGTATTCTATTTTTATAAATCATCTGAGGAAAGAATCCCTACAGCCATGCTGTTTTCATGCTGATGAGACGGTCCTATCCTCACATGCTCCCCTACCCTGCACAGGTGATCCAAGACCTCCAGGCTCTGTTTACATTTTTACCAACCTCCCTCCTCCATCTTACACTAGTCTTAGATGTAAAGAAAACTAAATTCCTGACGTCCACAAAGGGCTCCCTCACTAGGGCCCCCTCACTAGGGCTCCCTCACAAGGCCCCCCTCACAAGGCCCCCCTCACAAGGGCCCCCTCACAAGGGCCCCCTCACAAGGCCCCCCTCACTAGGGCCCCCTCACTAGGGCTCCCTCACAAGGGCCCCCTCACAAGGGCCCCCTCACTAGGGCCCCCTCACTAGGGCCCCCCTCACAAGGCCCCCCTCACAAGGGCCCGCTCACAAGGGGCGAAATAGATCTTGCTATCAGTGGCACTTCCTGGTTGAATAAAGGTGGAACAAACCCAGGTGAGGCCATTTGTGGTGCTATCACTACATCAGTATAGTTGTGGAGGAAATGCTATTTTTCTGCATGGTTATGCAACGCCAGTGAGTCAGACGCTCATTTCCAGTTCGGCTCAGAGTTTTCTACCCCCAACATCCTCATGAACAGAACGGGCATTTCAAATCCATCAACTCATGAACAGAACACGGGCATTTCAAATCCATCAACTCATGAACAGAACATGGGCATTTCAAATCCATCAACTCATGAACAGAACATGGGCATTTCAGATCCATCAACTCATGAACAGAACATGGGCATTTCAAATCCATCAACTCACATCACAAACATTCAACTGCAAACCTAAAATGCATGACTTAAAATGACCTGTTTATATAAGATGATCAACAATATGACTTCAGACAGTGAATTAGGTCATACTGTCTGGCTGTGGATTGCTTTGGATGAAGCCACACGTCGGTGACATATTGAGCTGCTACCGCCGCCATCTGTCCCTTCT
Source organism: Borostomias antarcticus (assembly GCF_949987555.1). NCBI lineage: Eukaryota > Metazoa > Chordata > Actinopteri > Stomiiformes > Stomiidae > Borostomias > Borostomias antarcticus. Next base: position 9,622 of record NW_028175522.1, on the reverse strand, counting down.
TCCTCTGAGAGCAGGACTGGCTAGGCTACTCTAGGAAGTATTTTGGTATTTGAGATCCTGCCAGTAATTCTGAGAAAGTGTGTCCTGGGGGAAATGGCGTTTGAGACAGGGAACGACAGGAACCGGTGCCTCGAATGAAAAGTTGTCAGCGCCGCACCTGCCAATTCACACGCTAGGTCTTCATCTCTGTCAGCGCGTGACGAGCCAAGTCCCCAGGTGCTGTGATTCGCCGTGCGCGCGCTGGTTTGTTTTGAGCTGCTCAGCATCTAAAGCAGGTACTCGCCTGCGCTCGCGCTCCCCGCTATATCACACATTAGTGTTCCACACGGCTCGGCGCGACAGGTACCGTGTTCTGTGTCCCCTCCGCTCCACTATCGCTGGGTTTGTGAGTGGCTGCATGCGGCCGCCCAGCTGAAGCACACTCCGCCGGGTCGCCCCCCACCCCCCGGGTCGCCCCCCCCCCCCCCCCCATCCCCGCCCACAGTAACTCTGCGTCTCGGCGCCGGCACGACGCGAGAATTGGATGGTGGGTCACGGTTCTGGGGATTTCTTGTGCCATTCTTTTTACACTCCGAGAAGAGGTGGGGCTTGTGACAACCCTCTTCTCACCACACTGCCCTGGATTGATGGGGTGTCACACGGGGGAACGGAAACCACGCAATAATAGTGTGACAAGTCCTCGGTCATACAGTCACATCCTGTATTGAACCCTTGAGAGACAGGCCCTCTGGGTAATATTCTCATGAAGGTACAACAATTCAACCCCTGTTCTTTAATTTAAATAAGAAACTATTTTAGGTATGATGCGTTTAATGTGAATTTACTGGAAAACAATGTAGAAATGGTGTAAAAAATGCAGTGATAGGACTTACCCAGGTGTGCCTTCAGGGGCAGAGTGAGCAGAGGTAAAGAGGTAAAGCAGGGGTAAAGAGGTAAAGCAGGGGTAAAGGGGTAAAGCAGGGGTAAAGAGGTAAAGCAGGGGTAAAGGGGTAAAGCAGGGGTAAAGAGGTAAAGCAGGGGTAAAGGGGTAAAGCAGGGGGCAGTGTTAATAGTGGGGTAGTTCAATCTGCCCCGCGCCACATGGCGAGATTGAGATCCAGGAACGGCTGGATGAGCAGTTACTGCTAGTGGATTATGATCTCACTGGAGGAGAGGGAGAGAGAGGGTGAAATGATGGAGTACACGCCAGAGGAGCAGCGTGATTATCCCAGCGGTAAGCAGGAACCAGCCGATCAGAGAGAGACACCGGGGCGCCATGAGGAAGAGCCTCGCAGAGAGACAAGGGCCAGGAGAGAGACAGAGCCAGAGGCCATATTCAATATTCCCCATTCACAGGGCGGAAATAAAATGGCGGCAGGTAGAATCGACACGCACAGGGAGAACTGCTGTGATCAACGTTGGTCATTATGATGGACAAAGGAGTCATGGGGTTAGGGTTAGGGTTAGGTTAGGGTTAGGGTTAGGATTAGGATTAGGGTTAAGTTATTCGACCAGAACATTTTGAGTCAGTGGGGTCTGAGAGCAGACAGCCATCGGGCTAGAAGCACAGGATATTTTTTTAAATTGTATTTAGCCTTTATTTAACCAGGAAAGGTCCCATTGAGATTAAAAATCTCTTTTTCAAGAGAGACCTGGCCAAGACGGGCAGCAGTGCAATCCAAACACAGAGTTACAGACGAAAAATACAACAGAAAACACAGAGATAAATATGGGACAGGACTTGATACTCTTCATGACGGGAGAAGGCTGAGCGATGGGAGACATGGATCATGGATTCAAGGTGAAGGATAAAAGAAGTAAGCCAGCTGGAGGTCAAGTGTGGACTGTAGAAAGGTCTAGAACACTGAGAGTCAAGCTGAAAGAGATGATCTCTCTCTGTGTGACAGGAAGCAGTTGCCCGAGAGAACATGGTTCTAGTGTTAGAACATGGGAGGTTCTCTCACATCTAGTGTTAGAACATGGGAGGTCCATCACATCTAGTCTTAGAACATGGGAGGTCCATCACATCTAGTGAGAGAACATGGGAGGTCCATCACATCTAGTGAGAGAACATGGGAGGTCCATCATATCTAGTGAGAGAACATGGGAGGTCCATCACATCTAGTGAGAGAACATGGGGGGTCCATCACATCTAGTGAGAGAACATGGTTCTAGTGTTAGAACATGGGAGGTTCTCTCACATCTAGTGAGAGAACATGGGAGGTCCATCACATCTAGTCTTAGAACATGGGAGGTCCATCACATCTAGTGAGAGAACATGGGAGGTCCATCATATCTAGTGAGAGAACATGGGAGGTCCATCATATCTAGTGTTAGAACATGGGAGGTCCATCACATCTAGTGAGAGAACATGGGAGGTCCATCACATCTAGTGAGAGAACATGGGAGGTCCATCACATCTAGTGAGAGAACATGGGAGGTCCATCACATCTAGTGAGAGAACATGGGAGGTCCATCACATCTAGTGAGAGAACATGGGAGGTCCATCACATCTAGTGAGAGAACATGGGAGGTCCATCATATCTAGTGTTAGAACATGGGAGGTCCATCACATCTAGTGAGAGAACATGGGAGGTCCATCACATCTAGTGAGAGAACATGGGAGGTCCATCACATCTAGTGAGAGAACATGGGAGGTCCATCACATCTAGTGTTAGAACATGGGAGAACCATCACATCTAGTGAGAGAACATGGGAGGTCCATCACATCTAGTGAGAGAACATGGGAGGTCCATCACATCTAGTGAGAGAACATGGGAGGTCCATCACATCTAGTGATAGACCTCATCTTAGGGATGTAACGATAACCAGTTTAGTGATAAACCGTGATCAGATTTGATTACATTTATCGCAATAAAATGATCACTAAAACCGTGTTTGATTACCATGCTTTGAAAAATTCACTGTAAATACTGTCCAGCATCAACCAACCCTACAGTGTACCAGACGCATTATTTTAATGTTTATGCAAAACAAAAAGTGCATAGTGCTGCAAAAAAAAAATATTTGTGGTTTTCATTATAAAACTTAGTGAAACGATTTCAGTGTGTGCATCGGTAGTTTTTGAACATTTTCAGCACATTTTAACAATACCGCGATAATACTGATAACCGTGATAATTTTGATCGCTATAATCGTGATGTGAAATGTTCATAGCGTTCCATCTCTACCTCAGGAGAAGGTGATATGAGCAGAATAAACAGTGGTGATAAAAGTCGTTCAGGGCGCTGGAGACCCTGTGATCAGTAGGAGGGAACAGCTACGCTAAAGTGGAACTAAAGTACACGGAAAGCCTTGAGATATTAATTACAGCTGAACGTTTATAGGAAACATACTTCATGTCGAGAGAATAGCCTGATCTGTAGCTAAATGGACTGCACTTGTATAACACTTTTATCCAAAGCACTTTACAATGGCCTCTAATTGACCCATTCACACACACACACACACACACACACACCAATGGCGGCAGGTGCCATGCAAGGTGCTAGCTTGCTCATCAGGAGCAATGACACATCATGGACCCTTCAACATGTGTACAGGAGGAGTGATTGTGTCTGGTCTGATTATGAAGAGGGGTCTGGATGCTTAGCCTAACGCACACTTGCACCCTGTCTAATGTTGTTGCTTATCCATCAGAGTTATGCACCAACTAACCACAACTCATTTCTAGTACTGTATGTGTACAACCAAATACCTAGGATGTGTAAAACTCATTCTGATGCTACTGTGTATTCCTGTGGTGTAAAAAGTAGAGTAAAAGGTGCTGTGTGGTAAAATCTCAGTGCAAAGGCTGACAAGCTGGGGCAGTAATTGATTGTAGGTGTATCTAATTAAGTGCTAAATGATTCTGGCTGCGAGCCAATCAGCAGCCCGGAGCTCATGGCTCTCCCCTGGATACCAGCGCTGGAGAGAGCGGTGGAGAGAATGCCGGAAGCGGTGTGGGGGAGAGAGAGAGACTGTTGATGAGGACTGATGTTGGAGAGACTGAATGAGATACTTTCAGCGCACTGTGCTTTAACACCAGGGGGGTTTTCAACAAACCAGAGAGAATTTTTATTCCGTTTTCAACCACAACTCCCAGCGCATGCTTGATGGTACATGAGGAAACAGCACACAGTAATACCCCTCAGTGACTTGAGGCTTTGCCTTTTTGGATAAACGCAGCGTACCTATTACACACACAGCCACAAAACAAGTAACCATAGCAACAGAATTACGGGCTGAGCAGTTATTCATTTCGGTCTCATTCTTTCCTCTGCGTTAACTTCCCAGAGTGCACTGGGCATGGGACCAGGGGGACGGAGGAATCCACGTTCGCGTGTTGACTGACAAACAGGTTTGAGTGGACCGTCACACACTGACGGGGGGGGGGGGGGTTGAGAGGCAGAGTGACGAGGGGCTGCCGGTGACAGGTTCACACTAGGAAAGGTTCACGATGGCACTCCCTGACGTACTGCAGATTATAATATGCCAAGAAAAAACTTCCATCACACATTTAAATTATTTATGAAACCACTCAGGCTGACTGTGGGTCAACACTATATCATTATTTGCATTGATGCCGGCTCTGTCCAATCTAACACCCAACACTGCGATTTAAGACAACTGTCTACAGCTAT
>NW_028175523.1:41897-50718 GCF_949987555.1 Borostomias antarcticus | reverse complement strand
GGACGCCCCGCATTCCTGCGCGGAGCCGGCGGCCCGGGGGACGGACCCACTCCCGTTCTCCTCGCCGCGCTGGAACCCACGGCTCTGTGGTCTTCCTCTCCGTCTCAGCCTGCGCCTCCCCTCCACCGACATGTTTTAAAGAGGGGGGAAAATGATCTTCATTGCAAGAGAGAGACAGAGAGGGGGGGGAGTAGAGAGAGAGAGGGGGGGGGGGAGGGGGGAGGGGGGGAGGAGAGAGAGAGAGAGAGAGAGAGGGGGAGGAGAGAGAGAGGGGGGGGGGAGGGCTGGGAGGAATGTTTTGGCTTTGGAAGGGATGGGTAGATGAATGGCTGGTGTTAATCAGCAGCTACGAGCAGCCATGAGGCTGTTATAACCCTCCACCCTCCTGTTAAAACCCTCCACCCTCCTGTTATAACCTCCACCCTCCTGTTATAACCCTCCACCCTCCTGTTATAACCCTCCACCCTCCTGTTATAACCTCCACCCTCCTGTTATAACCCTCCACCCTCCTGTTATAACCCTCCACCCTCCTGTTAAAACCCTCCACCCTCCTGTTATAACCCTCCACCCTCCTGTTATAACCCTCCACCCTCCTGTTATAACCCTCCACCCTGCTGTTATAACCCTCCACCCTCCTGTTATAACCCTCCACCCTCCTGTTATAACCTCCACCCTCCTGTTATAACCCTCCACCCTCCTGTTATAACCCTCCACCCTCCTGTTATAACCCTCCACCCTCCTGTTATAACCCTCCACCCTCCTGTTATAACCTCCACCCTCCTGTTATAACCCTCCACCCTCCTGTTATAACCCTCCACCCTGCTGTTTATAACCTCCACCCTCCTGTTATAACCCTCCACCCTCCTGTTATAACCCTCCACCCTCCTGTTATAACCCTCCACCCTCCTGTTATAACCTCCACCCTCCTGTTATAACCCTCCACCCTCCTGTTATAACCCTCCACCCTCCTGTTATAACCTCCACCCTCCTGTTATAACCTCCACCCTCCTGTTATAACCTCCACCCTCCTGTTATAACCTCCACCCTCCTGTTATAACCCTCCACCCTCCTGTTATAACCCTCCACCCTCCTGTTATAACCCCCCACCCTCCTGTTATAACCCTCCACCCTCCTGTTATAACCCTCCACCCTCCTGTTATAACCCTCCACCCTGCTGTTATAACCTCCACCCTCCTGTTATAACCTCCACCCTCCTGTTATAACCCTCCACCCTCCTGTTATAACCCTCCACCCTCCTGTTATAACCCCCCACCCTCCTGTTATAACCCTCCACCCTCCTGTTATAACCCTCCACCCTCCTGTTATAACCCTCCACCCTCCTGTTATTACCCTCCACCCTCCTGTTATAACCTCCACCCTCCTGTTATAACCCTCCACCCTCCTGTTATAACCTCCACCCTCCTGTTATAACCTCCACCCTCCTGTTATAACCTCCACCCTCCTGTTATAACCTCCACCCTCCTGTTATAACCCTCCACCCTCCTGTTATAACCCTCCACCCTCCTGTTATAACCCCCCACCCTCCTGTTATAACCCTCCACCCTCCTGTTATAACCCTCCACCCTCCTGTTATAACCCTCCACCCTGCTGTTATAACCTCCACCCTCCTGTTATAACCTCCACCCTCCTGTTATAACCCTCCACCCTCCTGTTATAACCTCCACCCTCCTGTTATAACCCTCCACCCTCCTGTTATAACCCTCCACCCTCCTGTTATAACCCTCCACCCTCCTGTTATAACCCTCCAACACCCGTAGCTGCTGATCACTGACAGGCCAGTGAAACATCCAGAGCTGCTGTGCTCTGGGACAGCTCTGAGCTCTGAGCACATTTACACTTTTACATCTCGCTGGACGTTTCTCAGTTCCTAATCATGGTTCAACACTTCAAACACGTCCAGAACATCACTCCTTTTATGACTGGAACTGACCTTTGACCTTCCGGCCTGTGCCTGCAGAAAATGGGCCTTATAGGACGTTAAAAAGGGGCGGGTCACCCTTCTTATTCCCGCCCTACCGGACCCAGGATTGGTTGTGTCTGCCCGTCACTCAGCCCCATGGAGGGGGGTGGCGGGGGTGTATCTAGTTCGGGGCGCTGAGTGCAGGCCACAGGCCCCCCGCCATCCCTCTGCTGGTTCCCTGGGGGTGGGTGTAGGGGGGGAGGGGGGCTGGGTGATGTGGAAAGTTTGCTTTAGCGCCGGGGTAGAAGATGAAAGAGCCTTGGGGGGGTTGGGGCTGGGGGGGGGGGGGGGGGGTACGGGGAAGGGCTGGGGGGGGCTTATATGTCTTTATCCCGTCTGGCGTGCCGCGTGGGCGGCTGTGTCTGGCCGACGTCAGCTGTGCCCTCTCCCCCCCCCCCCCCCCCTCCACCAACCCCCCTCCCCCCACCACCGCCTCCACGCATCCCAAAGCTGGCCTGTCTGCAGACGGATTACCTGAGCAACCCAGTGAAGCCCCCCCCCCCCCCAGCTGAACCATCGCCCCACACTCACACCCCCACCCTGGCCATGCCCTGCCCCCCCCCCTCACCTGAGCCCCTGCTCTTAAAAGATGAAAAGAAGGGCTCTGTGGGATGGGGGGGGGCGGGGGGGTAGGGGGGATAGGCGGGGTGGGGGGGGGGGGGGGGGGGCGGGGTCGAGCCGGCCAGGATTAGCGGTCGGCTCGCGGTTATTGATTCAATTTGGGATGCTTTTTCATGTGCGAGCTGCCAGCGGTCGGGCACACAGGCCCGCCTCCTCCTCTGGGCCCTAAGCCCCCCCCTTCCTCCCGGGTTCTAAAAGGAGCCGGCCTTTAGAGGCTGAGGAGATGCCCAGGATGCATCTGTCGTGTGTGCTCGGTTCAGCCGCGCTGCGCCGGGATCAGGGTGGCTCCGGCCCACGGCTGCTGGTTTTAACTGGTGCTGAGAGCTGGAGGAGGCCCTGGCCCTCTGAGGCACACACACACACACACACACACACACACACACACACACAGGCTGGTATGCACTCTGTGTGTGTGTGTGTGTGTGTGTGTGCAGCACTCCCATGAATGTGTACTAATGAACACATATGTGTTCAACTGTAATGCAAGATGCCCCTTGACACTGGCCGCGTAGGCATTCAGTGTATGTCTGTGTGTGTGTGTATGTGTGTGTGTGTGTGTGTGTGTATGTGTGTGTGTGACATCTACTGTAGACACCGATAGAAATGAGTCAACCCATAGTTAAGTATGGCCGCCGCTAAGTTTATATTCACCATATGTGACCAGAGCTGTTATCAGAGACAGTTTAAGATACAGAGAGAGAGAGAGAAAGAGAGAGAGAGAGAGAGAGAGACAGACAGAGAGAAAGCCCTAGGGAGAGAGGGAGAGAGAGACAGAGAGAAAGCCCTAGGGAGAGAGGGAGAGAGAGGCTGAAAGAGAGAGAGCTAAGCGCAAGCTATGCACTACGCAAGGCTACGCAGAGTGACGTTGACGTGTACTTGCATAGCAATGTGTACGTGCATAGCAACGCGTCATGCCAAAAATTGTAACTTTATGCGAGCGCAAGTGCTATTCCATGCGAACCGACAGGGACCCCCGCGTGCTCAGAGTGTACCAGAATATTTGCGTAGAGGCCACGTTCGCACGCACGTCAGTGTAGCTCACGTAGAGTATGAATCAGGCCATAGACAGAGAGAGAGAGACTGATAGAGAGAGGGAGAGAGAGAGAGGCTGAGTGAGAGACAGAGAGAGGGAGAGATAGATATTGAGAGAGAGAGAGAGAGAGAGAGAGAGAGGGGGGGGGGGGGGCGGGGGTTGGATGATGAAAGAATGATTCGGCCGCTCCCTCCCGCCAGACGCGTATTTATTCTGAGACGGTCGTTTGTGATTGGTGGAGAGCCTCTCCTGCCGCCGCTGGCCGGCCACTGATCATACGTGGACAGGAGGGGGGAGGGGGGGGGGGGGGACAAGGCCAGCTTCCCGCTTTGGATGTCCCCCCCTCCTGGGTCTCGTATGGTCCCTGATCACCCCCCCCCCCCGGACAGAGCTGACAGATGGAACTGTGTGAGAAGAGCCTCGTCTCCTTCAGGGGGACAGCTGGAGAGATGGAAGAATGGAGGGGTGGAGGGGAAGACGAGTGTCCAGTCGTCCACATGCACTAGAGGGTGAATGGACAGATGAATAAATGAATGGTATAGCGATAGTCAGGCTGGGTATGGAAATTAGAGGATGAATGAATTAATTGTTGTTGTTGTTGTTGTTATTATTGTGTGTGTGTGTGTGTAGTCTGCAGAATGTTAACTCATGCCTTCAGAGAGAGGAACGGTGGCTGCCGGCATGTGCGCCGTGTTTTGGTGTATCGTGGTGTGGCGTGGTGTATCATGGTGTGGTGTACCGTGGCGTGGTGTATCATGGTGTGGTGTATCATGGTGTGGTGTATCATGGTGTGGTGTATCATGGTGTGGTGTATCATGGTGTGGTGTATCATGGTGTGGTGTATCATGGTGTGGTGTATCATGGTGTGGTGTATCATGGTGTGGTGTGGTGTATCATGGTGTGGTGTATCATGGTGTGGTGTATCGTGGTGTGGTGTGGTGTATCATGGTGTGGTGTATCATGGTGTGGTGTATCATGGTGTGGTGTGGTGTATCATGGTGTGGTGTATCATGGTGTGGTGTATCATGGTGTGGTGTATCATGGTGTGGTGTATCGTGGTGTGGTGTATCATGGTGTGGTGTATCGTGGTGTGGTGTGGTGTGGTGTGGTGTATCATGGTGTGGTGTGGTGTGGTGTATCATGGTGTGGTGTGGTGTATCGTGGTGTGGTGTATCATGGTGTGGTGTATCATGGTGTGGTGTATCGTGGTGTGGTGTATCATGGTGTGGTGTATCGTGGTGTGGTGTATCATGGTGTGGTGTATCATGGTGTGGTGTATCATGGTGTGGTGTATCGTGGTGTGGTGTGGTGTGGTGTGGTGTGGTGTGGTGTATCATGGTGTGGTGTATCATGGTGTGGTGTATCGTGGTGTATCATGGTGTGGTGTATCCTGGTGTATCATGGTGTGGTGTATCATGGTGTGGTGTATCGTGGTGTGGTGTATCATGGTGTGGTGTATCATGGTGTGGTGTGGTGTGGTGTGGTGTATCATGGTGTGGTGTGGTGTGGTGTATCATGGTGTGGTGTGTCATGGTGTGGTGTATCATGGTGTGGTGTGGTGTGGTGTATCATGGTGTGGTGTATCATGGTGTGGTGTATCATGGTGTGGTGTATCATGGTGTGGTGTATCATGGTGTGGTGTGGTGTGGTGTATCATGGTGTGGTGTATCATGGTGTGGTGTATCATGGTGTGGTGTATCATGGTGTGGTGTGGTGTGGTGTATCATGGTGTGGTGTATCATGGTGTGGTGTGGTGTATCATGGTGTGGTGTGGTGTATCATGGTGTGGTGTGGTGTATCATGGTGTGGTGTATCGTGGTGTGGTGTGTCATGGTGTGGTGTTGTGTATCATGGTGTGGTGTGGTGTATCATGGTGTGGTGTGGTGTATCAAGGTGTGGTGTATCGTGGTGTGGTGTGGTGTGGTGTGGTGTGGTGTGGTGTTGTGTTGTGTATCATGGTGTGGCATGGTGTATCATGGTGTGGTGTGGTGTATCGTGGTCTGGTGTGGTATGGTGTTGTGTATCACGGTGTGGCGTGGTGTATCATGGTGTGGTGTGGTGTATCGTGGTGTGGTGTGGTGTGGTGTGGTGTGGTGTGGTGTATCATGGTGTGGTGTATCATGGTGTGGTGTATCATGGTGTCCCACTGAGCAAAGACACGTCTAAAAGACGTCTTTTAGATGTCTTTTTCGGACGTCCAAAGACATCCAATTAGGAGCCAGAATGAAAGGTTTTTTTAGACGTTCAGATATTGAACCCGTTTTGCACGTCCACAGACGTCTTAGAGGGGTCCAAGCCAGACGTGTGAATATTGAGGGGTCCAGCAGACGCACAAATGGGGTTCTGGACCGACGGACGTTATTAAGACATGATCTGAACGTCTCCCTGACGTTGTGTGTTTGCTGGGGTGGTGTATCATGGTGTGGTGTTGTGTATCATGGTGTGGTGTGGTGTATCATGGTGTGGTGTGGTGTATCATGGTGTGGTGTGGTGTATCATGGTGTGGTGTATCGTGGTGTGGTGTATCATGGTGTGGTGTGGTGTATCATGGTGTGGTGTGGTGTGGTGTATCATGGTGTGGTGTATCATGGTGTGGTGTGGTGTATCATGGTGTGGTGTATCATGGTGTGGTGTATCATGGTGTGGTGTGGTGTATCATGGTGTGGTGTATCATGGTGTGGTGTATCGTGGTGTGGTGTATCATGGTGTGGTGTGGTGTATCATGGTGTGGTGTATCATGGTGTGGTGTATCGTGGTGTGGTGTATCATGGTGTGGTGTATCGTGGTGTGGTGTATCATGGTGTGGTGTGGTGTGGTGTATCATGGTGTGGTGTATCATGGTGTGGTGTGGTGTGGTGTATCATGGTGTGGTGTATCATGGTTGTGGTTGTGGTGGGTTGTGCTGAAACTGACCACTAGAGGCTGCCAAACCACTTTCATCAGAAACAGTCTCTCTTTAACCACAGACATTAATATCCCTGGTGGCCCCCACACACACACACACACACACAGACACACACACACACACACACACACACACATTAATATGCAGTGTCACCCACGTACAGAGCAATCACTTTGCCCACTTCACAGAGCAATGAGGGAAGCCTGAGAGGTTTTTCATTTCCTGTTTTAAACAAGCTGATGGTGGTGGAGGTGCCAGTGAGTGGCTGCCTTTCTGCAGAGTATCTCGCCATCACCCCGAGACTTGAAGTATATCCCTGCGTTTGGTTGGAACATAATGTACACCAGACCTGCTATAGCCGGGAAGGTCTTCCTCATGTCCCCAAAGAAACCTAAGCAAACCTAAATTACCTTCCTAAACCAGCATCAACCACTCCCAAAGTACCCCAGATGACCAGAAAGTAATCCTTAAATCCCGTCGGAGGCTATGTTTTGGCCCATTTTGAATGCTGGGCATATAGTGAAGGCATGTGAATAAAATGCTAAAATTATATAAATCAAGTTTTGCATTTTATTCTGTCGGTTCATTTTTCAACTACCGCTGGATGAGGATACTTCAGAGACGTAGAAATGATTCTGCTTGTGGTGACATGATATTTCCCTGGTGTTGGCTGGTGCACCTTGGGAGTGGGCTTCTGTGAGGGGGAATGTTACCCAGTTCAGTAGAGTTCTGTGAGCCACCAGAACCAGGAGCTGACATTGTGAGCTCACATCTCTGCCTGGGTGGTAGTATCTCTGGTTGGGTGCTAGTATCTCTGGTTGGGTGGTAGTATCTCTGGTTGGGTGGTAGTATCTCTGGTTGGGTGCTAGTATCTCTGGTTGGGTGGTAGTATCTCTGGTTGGGTGGTAGTATCTCTGGTTGGGTGGTAGTATCTCTGGTTGGGTGGTAGTATCTCTGGTTGGGTGGTAGTATCTCTGGTTGGGTGGTAGTATCTCTGGTTGGGTGGTAGTATCTCTGGTTGGGTGGTAGTATCTCTGGTTGGGTGGTAGTATCGCTGGTTGGGTGGTAGTATCTCTGGTTGGGTGGTAGTATCTCTGGTTGGGTGGTAGTATCTCTGCCTGGGTGGTAGTATCTCTGGTTGGGTGGTAGTATCTCTGGTTGGGTGGTAGTATCTCTGGTTGGGTGGTAGTATCTCTGGTTGGGTGGTAGTATATCTGGTTGGGTAGTAGTATCTCTGGTTGGGTGGTAGTATCTCTGGTTGGGTGGTAGTATCTCTGGTTGGGTGGTAGTATCTCTGCCTGGGTGGTAGTATCTCTGGTTGGGTGGTAGTATCTCTGGTTGGGTGGTAGTATCTCTGGTTGGGTGGTAGTATCTCTGGTTGGGTAGTAGTATCTCTGGTTGGGTGGTAGTATCTCTGCCTGGGTGGTAGTATCTCTGGTTGGGTGGTAGTATCTCTGGTTGGGTGGTAGTATCTCTTGTTGGGTGGTAGTCTCTCTGGTTGGGTGGTAGTATCTCTGGTTGGGTGGTAGTATCTCTGGTTGGGTGGTAGTATCTCTGCCTGGGTGGTAGTATCTCTGTTTGGGTGGTAGTATCTCTGGTTGGGTAGTAGTATCTCTGGTTGGGTGGTAGTATCTCTGGTTGGGTGGTAGTATCTCTGGTTGGGTGGTAGTATCTCTGGTTGGGTGGTGGAAGTGGGGGTCTTCCCTTTAGTTGTCTTTTCCCTTTGCCCTGCGGAGCCAAAGAAGTGCCAGCGTTGTGCCAGTATGAATGGGTAACTGTTGTTGCTTACCCCCCCCCCCCCCCCTTGCCCAATGTGGAATCTGAACGGCGGGTGCCAGGGCCCCCACCCACCGGTCCCAAGGGCCAAACAGGATACCGAGCCTTGGAGCTGGAGGCTGGGGCCTGGGGGGATGGGGGGCTGGGAGTTGGGACTGGGGGGGTTGGCATTGGTGGTAGTTAAAAGCAGCTGTCTAGGCCCAGGAGACTCTCATTCCTGCCTGCCAGAACCAGGAACACCACAGGCCTCTGACACCAGTCTTAAGCTTCTCATTGGGCGATTAAAACCAGCCATGGCACCCGCCAAGACGGATGAGACTGAGCATCGGGTCAAAGTAATGTTCGACTCTAGTCACCCAACCTATCACCTCCTGGTCTGAGTCAATTTCCTGTTTGGTGGCGGTGTGCAGTTGGAGCTCCTCCAGGTACGAGCCGGCTGATCCTGGACCAGCTCGGCCCCGGCTGAACACCAGCCTTAACTATCCAGAGGTACCAAACCCAAACT
>NW_028175523.1:31897-36897 GCF_949987555.1 Borostomias antarcticus | reverse complement strand
TACTGCAGCCGAAGAGACGGGGGGACTTAGGGAGTGGGGGGAGGGAGGGAGGGGGGGGGGGAGGGGTCGAGGAGGGGGAGAATGAGACAGCAAAGGGAAAGGACAGAGGCGCGGCGTCTTGGCAACCTCGGAGGCGGGTGGGGGCTGGCGTCTTGGCAGACCCGGCTGGCGGAGGGGTGTTATGACTTTGAGAATGTCCGCGGTCAGATCTACCTTTACCGTGGCCCTGCGTGTTTATAACTGGGGTGGGGGGGGGGGCTTGTCTGCCTCCTTCTACCCTGCAGCGCCGGGACCGGGGGGTGGGGCGGGGTTGGGGGGGCGCCCTGTCACTCACTCCTGCTAGTAAACAAACCAAATACCGTGGGAACCGGGAGGTGAGAGGCGGAGGATGCTGCTGTCTCCAGGCCCCGTCTCTCTCCCCTCTCAAACCTGTCCTTTTCCTCTGGTGTCAGCAGGAAATCAAATATGCCCCCCCCCCCCCCCCCAGCTCCAACGGTTGGGGCCTCAACCCCTGCGCTCTCCCAGATTCATGTACCTCGACCCCTGCGCTCTCTCAGATTCATGTACCTCAACCCCTGCGCTCTCTCAGATTAATGTACCTCGACCCCTGCGCTCTCTCAGATTCATGTACCTCAACCCCTGCTCTCTCTCAGGTTCATGTACCTCAACCCCTGCTCTCTCTCAGGTTCATGTACCTCAACCCCTGCGATCTCTCAGATTCATGTACCTCAACCCCTGCGCTCTCTCAGATTCATGTACCTCAACCCCTGCTCTCTCAGGTTCATGTACCTCAACCCCTGCTCTCTCTCAGATTCATGTACCTCAACCCCTGCGCTCTCTCAGATTAATGTACCTCAACCCCTGCTCTCTCTCAGGTTCATGTACCTCAACCCCTGCTCTCTCTCAGATTCATGTACCTCAACCCCTGCACTCTCTCAGATTCATGTACCTCAACCCCTGCGCTCTCTCAGTTTCATAGCGGTAGCGGTTTATTTGTTGAACCTTCGGGTCTCCAAGTCCCCGGCGTGACGTCCACCCACTTCAGCACGATCACCATCGCTTGTCTCTCTTTACATGAAGTGCAGCGTATTATCATAAAGCCTCTATACACACTATAAACTTGTCATAAAGCCTCTATACCAGGGGTGGCCAACCCGCGGCTCGCGAGCCGCATGCGGCTCTTTGCCCGTCAATGTGCGGCTCCTCCATTCATTGATTAAAAAAAAGTTGGCTTTTGGCTCTTCCATCAAAAAAATAAATTCATTAATTCCTTAAGAACGTTTCTCTCTCTCTCTAGTTTCGCTGTGCATTTCTTACTGCCCATTTTAGTTTATTGCAGATTTGTCATAAAATCATGATTCGTTTCGCTAGGTCGCGAGGAAGTCGCGTGAGAACCACTTCAAACCAATCATATAGGTAGCAAATCACCTTGGTAACAAAATAATTGTAAACAAAATAATTAGCTTTGCGTGGGTCATTCTCTTTTACGACAAAAGCTAACGTAGCCTAGGCTACTGTACACAACCAAAGAATGTCTGGAAAGAAATGTGCAGCGAAAAGAAAATATGAAGACGAACACATGACATTTTTTACCCGAGTGGGAGAGTCATTTTTTCTTCATAGAACGTAATGGTAAGCCATTCTGTCTCATATGCCAGACATCATTGGGACATTTCAAAGCCTCAAATCTCCAGTCCAGCTCAACCCAACCCAGTCCAGTCCAGTCCAGTCCAGTCCAGTCCAGTCCAGCCCAGTCCAGTCCAGTCCAGTCCAGTCCAGTCCAGTCCAGCCTAACCCAGCCCAGCCCAGCCTAACCCAGCCCAGTCCAGCCTAACCCAGCCCAGCCTAACCCAGTCCAGTCCAGCCTAACCCAGTCCAGTTCAGCCTAACCCAGTCCAGCCCAGCCTAACCCAGCCCAGTCCAAAATATATGATGTCAGAAAATATCTTGTTGTATGTATTAATTTTAAATAAATTAACTTTAAATGTATATTTAATGGACAATAACGTTTTTCTTCTTATTTTAGACTGGGGTGCCTTGGGATTTTAAGTACTTATGAAGGGTGCAGTGACTGAAAAAAAGGTTGAGAAACGCTATATGGTGTGGCTCTGTGTGGTACCACAGTCATTTTTGTGGCTCTTAGTCTCTGACTGGTTGGCCACCCCTGCTCTATATACACTATATACGTGTCATAAAGCCTCTATATACACTATATACGTGTCATAAAGCCTCTATACACACTATATATGTGTCATAAAGCCTCTATACACACTATATACGTGTCATAAAGCCTCTATACACACTATATACGTGTCATAAAGCCTCTATACACACTGTATATGTGTCATAAAGCCTCTATACACACTATATACGTGTCATAAAGCCTCTATACACACTATATACGTGTCATAAAGCCTCTATACACACTATATACGTGTCATATAGCCTCTATACACATTATATACGTGTCATAAAGCCTCTATACACACTATATACGTGTCATAAAGCCTCTATACACACTATATACGTGTCATAAAGCCTCTATACACACTATATATGTGTCATAAAGCCTCTATACACACTATATACGTGTCATAAAGCCTCTATACACACTATATACGTGTCATAAAGCCTCTATACACACTATATACAGGTGTCATAAAGCCTCTATAACCTTATGTCATGCTTTATAAAGGGTACATACATGTGGCATGACTGTGACATAACCACCCAGTCAACCCGCTATGTTGGTTATGACGTAAACCTATGAAGTCTTTATAAAGCATGGCATATGCTTATAGAGGCTTTTTGTCACGTTTACAAAGTGCTTGTAGAGGCTTTATAATGGCTTAATTAGCTTCCCTTCATCTGAGACGGGAACCTGGGCACTTATTAATTAGTCATTAGGTTGACGTAAACACGGAGAGACAGACGTGGGGAGGTTTTAGCGGAATGTGTCAGGGGTTCCACCGGGCGTATTTAGAGATGTTTTTACTACAAGTACGAATAAATAAAGACATCTGTCCACGACTCGGTGTGTTTGTGAGAAAGAGTTCCAGTTAGTTTACTCTTTAAATAAGGAGACCAGAATAGGGAATATTGCCGGTCTCCATGACGACCACAGGCACATGAGACAGAGCAAGAGAGAGACAGAGCAAGAGAGAGAGAGACAGAGAGAAGGAGAGAGAGAGAGAGAGAGACAGAGAGAAGGAGAGAGAGACAGAGAGAAGGAGAGAGAGAGAGAGAGAGACAGAGCAAGAGAGAGAGAGAGAGAAGGAGAGAGAGAGAGCAAGAGAGAGAGAGACAGAGAGAAGGAGAGAGAGACAGAGAAGGAGAGAGACAGAGAAGGAGATAGAGACAGAGAGAAGGAGAGAGAGACAGAGAGAGAGAAGGAGAGAGAGGCAGAGAGAAGGAGAGAGAGACAGAGAAGGAGAGAGAGACAGAGAAGGAGAGAGAGACAGAGAAGGAGAGAGAGACAGAGAAGGAGATAGAGACAGAGAGAAGGAGAGAGAGACAGAGAGAGAGAAGGAGAGAGAAAGAGAGGGAGAGACAGAGAGAGAGAGAGAGAGAGGGAGAGAACATGACCATCAGCAGGCAGGCAGACATTTTTAACCTTGACATTTTTGGAGCGATACCATTACCGAGCTAGTCCAACACTTCCTATGGCCAGCTAAGCTGTGAGAGCCAAGCCCAAAGGTTCGTTCCCATTTTGGGAGCCGTTCTTCACCCTCCCCCTCGTCCGCGTCTTCAAACAGAGCCTGTCGCTTTGAATACACGCCTGGGAGGAGGTCTGTCTGGAGAGGAGGTCTGTCTGGAGAGGAGGTCTGTCTGGAGAGGAGGTCTAGCTGGGGAGGAGGTCTGTCTGGAGAGGAGGTCTGGCTGGGGAGGAGGTCTGGGAGGAGGTCTGGGAGGAGAGGAGGTCTGCCTGGGGAGGAGGTCTGGGGGGAGGTCTGTCTGGAGAGGAGGTCTGGCTGGAGAGGAGGTCTGGCTGCGGAGGAGGTCTGGGAGGAGGTATAGCTGGGGAGGAGGTCTGGGAGGAGGTCTATCTGGAGAGGAGGTCTGGCTGGGGAGGAGGTCTGGGAGGAGGTA
The DNA here is from genome assembly GCF_949987555.1 of Borostomias antarcticus. Taxonomy (NCBI): domain Eukaryota; kingdom Metazoa; phylum Chordata; class Actinopteri; order Stomiiformes; family Stomiidae; genus Borostomias; species Borostomias antarcticus. The sequence goes on along the minus strand of NW_028175523.1, from coordinate 32,808 downwards.
TAGCTGGGGAGGAGGTCTGGGAGGAGGTCTAGCTGGGGAGGAGGTCTAGCTGGGGAGGAGGTCTGTTTGAGGAGGGGGTCTGTCTGAGGAGGGGGTCTGTCTGGGGAGGGGGTCTGGGAGAAGGTTTAGCCGGGGAGGAGGTCTGTCTGGGGAGGGGGTCTGGGAGGGGGTCTAGCTGGGGAGGAGGTCTGGGAGGGGGTCTGTCTGGGGAGGAGGTCTGGGAGGTGGTCTAGCTGGGGAGGAGGTCTGTCTGGGGAGGAGGTCTGGGAGGTGGTCTAGCTGGGGAGGAGGTCTGTCTGGGGAGGAGGTCTGGGAGGTGGTCTAGCTGGGGAGGAGGTCTGTCTGGGGAGGGGGTCTGGGAGGGGGTCTAGCTGGGGAGGAGGTCTAGCTGGGGAGGGGGTCTGTGTGGGGAGGGGGTCTGTGTGGGGAGGGGGTCTGGGAGGGGGTCTAGCTGGGGAGGGTGTCTAGCTGGGGAAGGGGTCTGGGAGGGGGTCTGTGTGGGAGGAGGAGGATCCAGGGAGGACTGGAGTGGAAAGCCCAGAGCGGGGGGGGGGGCTGGACCCTCTCTCGGCCGCGACGCCGGCAAGCCGTCGGGATACACACTGCCTGGCCACAAGAATGAGGCCCTGGCTGTCCCAGCTTTCCCCCTGGCTCTGCACACGCAGGCACGCACGCACACACACACACACACACACACACACACATACACACACACACACACACACACACCAGTGGAAACTGACTAGACTGGTTGGGATGGGGATGGTTGAGGAACATGGGAGGGTGGGTGTGTGTGTATGTGTGTGTGTGTGCGTGTGTGTGCGTGCAGGGTGGGGGGGGGGGGGTACATTCATTCATACGACCTTCCTCCGAGCCCGAGCCCAAATCTTCTCTGGGGAATCGATGTTCCT
>NW_028175523.1:0-20000 GCF_949987555.1 Borostomias antarcticus | reverse complement strand
AGAGAAGGTTAGAGTATGTTAGAGAGAGAGAAGGTTAGAGTACATTAGAGAGAGAGAATGTTAGAGAACGTTAGAGAGAGAGAACGTTAGAGAGAGAAAACGTAAGAGTACGTTAGAGAGAGAGAAGGTTAGAGTACGTTAGAGAGAGAGAAGGTTAGAGAGAGAGAACGTTAGAGTACGTTAGAAAGAGAGAACGTTAGAGAGAGGTCTCACTCTCTCTCTCTCTCTCTCTCTCTCTCTCTCTCTCTCTCTCTCTCCAGTATGTCTCAGCCCTTTTGTCTTTCTGTCACTGCTTTCTCTCTTCTCCCCTTCACTCGGTCTCCTTCCTTTCATCCCCTCTTCTCCTCCTGTCTCTATCTCTCCGTTGTCTCACCCTTTTCTCCCAGAGAGAGGGTGTGGTGGGGGCACAGGGGGAGGGGGTGGGTTCTGTCACAAACTCTGCGTCCAAGCCTTTAGAAGTCTCTGGGCGCTTTAAAAGCCCTATTAACTCTCACTGTCTAGCAGCAGTCGGAAAAAGGATTAAAAAGAGAGAAAGAAAGAGAGAGAGAGAGACTGCCTGAGAGAAGCCACGTGTCTTCTCCCTTCCACTCCTCCACTTTCACCCTCGTTAAATCAGACACTACTCCCTCCCAGCACACACACACACACACGCACACACACACACACACACACACACACACACACACGCAGGGATGGGGCTGTAGTGTACCACCATGACGTGGTGTCTCTGAGCCGATCCACAATCTCTCTCAGCCTGGGGGCTAGCGGTTAGCTGCTTAGCCAGACTTGTGGATGACTTCATCCTGGTGAAGACAGCTTCTGAAGAGGCTCCCTGGCCTCTCCGCTCTCTTCTGACGCGCTGACAGCCCTTTGTTTGTCTCCGAAGATCAATTTCACTTCAAAAGCCCCGTCAGCTTGACTTACTGTACGTTGCCAAAATTATATGCTTACAGTACTGCCCTGCACAAGAAAACCTCTCTCTCTCTCTCTCTCTCTCTCTCTCTCTCTCCCCATCTCTCTCTCTCTCTGTCTCACCTCTCCTCTGTGTGGAAGGGACCAGTCAGTGCGTGGCGTGGGTGTGGGCGTTGCTATTCATAACCCTGCCGTGGCGTGCTGCCTCAGCTTGGTCCCGGGGGCAGGTGATGCGTCCTGATTGGCCCAGGCTGACGGCTGGTAAGGATGAAGCTGTAAATGTGCACAGACCCGCTGATAAGGCTCTGATTAACAGCATCGGGGATGGCCATAAATGCCATGGCGGGCACGTCGCGCCATCCCGCACAATTTAATGCGTCGTCAAATGCTAATCACCCCTGGGTGAGCTGTCTACCAATCCCGCTCAGGACGTTCCTAACCCCCACCCCCCCACCCCCTCCCTTCCAAGGAATTCAATGATTCAAGGGTGTTTATAGGCATGTAGACATGGCATTGAGATAATGCATCAAACATACCTCTTCCTGTGTGTGCCGGGCGGAGCTCCTCCTCTTCCTGTGTGTGCCGGGCGGAGCGGACGGCCACGGGGAAGAGGAGGAGGAGGAGGAGGAGGAGCCCCCTGACTCGCTGTCACACTCCTCCCAGGAGACACAGGAGAGCTGTCAGGGAAGGCCAGGGTCCCCGGGAGGGCCTTTCAAGGAAACAGTTGAATGTGTGTGTGTGTGTGTGTGTGTGTGTGTGTGTGTGTGTGTTTGTGTGTGTGTGTGTGTGTGTGCGCGCATGCGTGTGTGTGCGTGTGTGTGTGTGTGCGTGTGTGTGTGCGTGTGCTTGTGCGTGTGGCAGAGAAAGTGTGTGTGTGTGTGTGTGTGTGCGTGTGTTTATGTGTGTGCTTCAGCGAGAGACTGAGAGGGTGTTTGTGTGTGTGTGTGTGTGTGTGTGTGTGTACCCTCTGGTTGAGTGACAGGTGTCACACCCCACCACCACTGTGCCTCAGCAGTGCATGCTGGGAGCTCAGGGGCCCCCCTGGACATCCGGAGGAGTGGTAGAGGCCAGGCTCGCCATTGATTGGCCGAGAGGAAGTCGTCATGGTGATGCCAGTGGGAAGTCGCCATGGCGATGCAGCTCCGGAAAGGATTGTGGAATCTTCCATCCCGGGGAAGAGCTCATCACATTTCCCTTGTTGTTGTTTTGCTTTTTTCATAGAAGCGTGCTCATATCTGATGATGAATGGAAGGAGAGATAGAGAGGGAGAGAGAGAGGAACGACAGATAGAGAGATAGAGAGATAGAGAGGGAGAGAGAGAGGAACGACAGATAGAGAGGGAGATAGTGTATCAAGCTTGGGTAACACATGAACAATTTGTCATGCCAATAAAGTGAATTGAATTGAATTGAAATTCAGAGCTAGAGAGAGATAGAGAGGCAGATAGAGGGAGAGACAGATGCAGAGAGAGAGAGGAAAGAGAGGGAGAGACAGAGGCAGAGAGAGAGAGGAAAGAGAGGGAGAGAGATAGAGAGATGGAGAGGCAGAGAGAGATAGATAGAGAGGGAGAGAGATAGAGAGGGAGAGAGATAGAGATAGAGAGGCAGAGAGAGATAGAGAGGGAGAGAGATAGAGATATGGAGAGGCAGAGAGAGAGGAAAGAGAGAGGGAGAGAAAGAGGAAAGAGAGATGGAGAGAGGAAAGAGAGATAGAGAGATGTAGAGGCAGAGAGAGGAAAGAGAGGGGGAGAAAGAGGAAAGAGAGATGGAGAGAGAAAAGAGAGAGAGAGTAGAGAGGTCGGAGGATGGTGTGGATTAAAGGGATGATTAAAGGATGATAGTGTTTGCTGTATCCTTCCAGGAGGACCCTGGTATGGCTGACATTTACACTGACAATGACTAATGTTCCTGTAGTCAGCACACACACACACTCACACACACACACACACACGCACACACACACACACACACACACACGCACACACACACACACACGAGCCCCCGTTCGCCCAGTGTCCAGAGCGCTGGTCTCCTGTGTGCCAGACAGCAGCTGCTCCATCCTCCAGAGCCTGAGGTCTCTCTCTGCCCGCGGCCCGACGGGGGACGGAGTCACTCACCACGCACGCCACGCTCCGACACGCCTCCTCCTCCCGTCCTCCTCAGCCCTCCTCTTCTCCTCCTCTCTCCTCTTCCTCCCGTCCTCCTCTGTCCTCCTCATCCTCTCTCTTCTTCACTCCCCCTCCTCTCTCCTCCTCCCCTCTCTTCCTCTCTCCTCCTCTCTCCTCTGCTCTCTCCTCCTCTTCTCTCCTCTCTCCTCTTCTCTCTCGTCCTCCTCTTCTCTCCTCTCTCCTCCCCCTCCTCTTCTCTCCTCCTCTTCTCTCCTCTCTCCTCTTCTCTCTCCTCCTCCTCCTTCTCCTCCTCTTCTCTCCTCCTCCTCCTCCTCCTCTTCTCTCCTCCTCCTCCTCTTCTCTCCTCTCTCCTCTTCTCTCTCCTCCTCCTCCTCTTCTCTCCTCTCTCCTCCTCCCGTCCTCCTTAGCCCTCCTCTTCTCCTCCTCCTCCTCTCTCCTCTTCCTCCCGTCCTCCTCTGTCCTCCTCATCCTCTCTCTTCTTCACTCCCCCTCCTCTCTCCTCATCCCCTCTCTTCCTCTCTCCTCCTCTCTCCTCTTCTCTCTCCTCCTCCTCCTCTTCTCTCCTCTCTCCTCTTCTCTCTCCTCCTCCTCTTCTCTCCTCTCTCCTCTCTCCTCCTCCTCCTCCTCTTCTCTCCTCCTCCTCCTCTTCTCTCCTCTCTCCTCTTCTCTCTCTTCCTCCTCTTCTTTCCTCTCTCCTCTTCTCTCCTCCTCCTCCTCTTCTCTCCTCCTCCTCTTCTCTTCTCTCTCCTCTTCTCTCTCCTCCTCCTCCTCTTCTCTCCTCTCTCCTCCTCCTGTCCTCCTCAGCCCTCCTGTCTGCCGTGGAGTAAAAGTGTGACTCACTCTGTTTGTGATTCAGGCGTCACAGCGGTTTGCTGACGTGTTGTACTCGTGCCTGTCGACCTCGTAGCCTAGCGGAGCTAGCGGAGCCTAGCGGAGGTCGCTGCTGGCGTCACCAGCGCCGCTCCGGCCAGCGAAGGTCGTCCAGCTAACGATGCCGTGTTCCGCTGGTGGAATCGTGACGGACGCTAAGTGGTCTGTCTCTCTGTCTCAGGCGCTACACTGCTGAGGGGAACCCCGCGCTGGCACGTAGCGGACAGGATGATCACACACACACACACACACACACACACACACACACACACACACACACACACACACACACACAGAAGCAAGCATGCACACACATACACATATGTACACACACACACACACACACACACACAAGCACGCACACACACACTCATACACATATGCACACACGCATACATAAACACACACACACACACCATCTCCTGAGACATGGGAGGGTCTGACTGCAGGGTTATGGGTATGTGGTATTCTAATTGGGTAGGTTATAGGGTTACCAGGTACAGGTTATAGGGTTACCAGGTACAGGTTATAGGGTTACCAGGTACAGGTACAGGTTATAGGGTTACCAGGTACAGGTTATAGGGTTACCAGGTACAGGTTATAGGGTTACCAGGTTCAGGTTATAGGGTTACCAGGTACAGGTTATAGGGTTACCAGGTACAGGTGTAGGTTATAGGGTTACCAGGTACAGGTGTAGGTTATAGGGTTACCAGGTACAGGTTATAGGGTTACCAGGTACAGGTTATAGGGTTACCAGGTTCAGGTTATAGGGTTACCAGGTACAGGTTATAGGGTTACCAGGTACAGGTGTAGGTTATAGGGTTACCAGGTACAGGTGTAGGTTATAGGGTTACCAGGTACAGGTACAGGTTATAGGGTTACCAGGTTCAGGTTATAGGGTTACCAGGTTCAGGTTATAGGGTTACCAGGTTCAGGTTATAGGGTTACCAGGTACAGGTTATAGGGTTACCAGGTTCAGGTTATAGGGTTACCAGGTACAGGTTATAGGGTTACCAGGTTCAGGTTATAGGGTTACCGGGTTCAGGTTATAGGGTTACCAGGTTCAGGTTATAGGGTTACCAGGTTCAGGTTATAGGGTTACCAGGTTCAGGTTATAGGGTTACCAGGTACAGGTTATAGGGTTATCAGGTGTAGGTTATAGGGTTATCAGGTACAGGTTATAGGGTTACCAGGTACAGGTTATAGGGTTATCAGGTGTAGGTTATAGGGTTATCAGGTGTAGGTTATAGGGTTACCAGGTACAGGTGTAGGTTATAGGGTTATCAGGTGTAGGTTATAGGGTTACCAGGTACAGGTGTAGGTTATAGGGTTACCAGGTACAGGTGTAGGTTATAGGGTTACCAGGTACAGGTGTAGGTTATAGGGTTATCAGGTACAGGTGTAGGTTATAGGGTTACCAGGTACAGGTTATAGGGTTATCAGGTGTAGGTTATAGGGTTACCAGGTACAGGTGTAGGTTATAGGGTTACCAGGTACAGGTGACATGGTGCTCAGCCATGTCCTGCCCTGTCACACTCTCTAAGGGTCTGGTGTCAAGGGTCTTGGGTCTGCACCGTAAAATATGAAGCCTAAGAATCTGACCTCAAGTCCAGCAACCCCAGGACCGCCTATTGGGAGTCACTGGGCGGAGTTTATGGTTTGGTTGCCAACGCAATATTTCATTTCATTTCAATTCAAACCTTTATTTATAATCGTACAGTAAAGCACCTCAGGTTTCCCTCAATTACAGTGTTGACAAGTTCCGACAAATACATAAATAACAACAGAACAAATACAATACACAATAATAATAATAATAATAATAATAATAATAATAAATAGTTACAGGTTGAAGCACAAATGTCAAGAGCCATGGATTTAAACTCTGCGATTGAAGGAAGTACCTCAAGCTTTAGAGTCTGTTGTAAAGTATACCAGGTATAAGGAGCATCATAGAAAAAAGCAGCTCTACCAAGTACTAATGCTAATGCACTCAACCCCGCCCGAATGCTGTCATAACAACAGCGGCTGTCGCCAACGCCACTGTGACCGTGTTGAAGGTACAGCTCCATCGTTGACGCCGCCGCCGTTCTCTGGCTGACAGAACAAGGTCATTCCCTCCGTTCTGACGCCAGCTGCTGGGCTGGTTCTGACGCTCCCTGGCAGATCGGGACCCTGGGCTGGAGGCTAGCTGTGGAGCGCTAGCCCCCGCTAATTGGCTGTGTTTGTGTTTTGGCGTGAACTGTCAGTGAAACCGGGCCGTTCCTACGTATTGACTGAAGAGCGAAACTTTCCGTCTCTCCTAACGGGAAGCTCAAAAACAGCCAAACAAGGACAAAACAGATCTGAAAGGACGATTGTGTAAGCAGAAGCCAGCGGACGCTTTTAATGATTCTGAATGATATTCCCAGACTGCAGGGGAAGTCAGGCTGCTGAAGCGCCCGGAGCGCATTGGTATTCAGCTGAAAAGAAGGGCCTCCAGCTCTGACGGGGGTCTCGCCATAGAGACCGCCCCCGTCGGACTCTGCCCAGCGCTCACTGCCTGGGAGGGGAAAAGGAACCCCATTAAACGCTATCATTGTGTGATTATTCAGTGGATTTCTTCAGTCGCGCCGCCGATCGCATATCCTCCATTTCCGAGTTCCTCCAGCCCAACTGCCTCAAAGCATGCTGGGAACCCCCCCCCCAAGAGCAAGGGAAATGCACCTGCTGCTGTTGTACCCCTTCTCTCTCTCCCCCTCTCCCTCCCTCTCTCTCTCTCTCTCTGTCCCCTCCCCTCACTCCTTCCTTCTCTCCATTCTCACCGCCGGTCGAGACCTGTTCCTCCGCATGTTTTCCTGCAAGCCCCCGATCTGAGCCTTTTCACAATGGTGACAGTAATTAGCATTTACTACCCTCCCCTTCTCCCCACCTATCCCTCCCTCCGTCTCTCTCTCCTCTCTCTCTCCGTCTCTCTCTCCTCTCTCTCTCCTCTCTCTCTCCTCTCTCCTCTCTCTCTCCTCTCTCTCTCCGTCTCTCTCTCCTCTCTCTCTCAGTCTCTCTCTCCTCTCTCTCTCTGTCTCTCTCTCCACTCTCTCTCCGTCTCTCTCTCCTCTCTCTCTCCGTCTCTCTCTACTCTCTCTCTCCGTCTCTCTCCTCTCTCTCTCCGTCTCTCTCTGCCCCCCCCCACCCCTGTGCAGAGTTAGAGAAGCTTATCGCCTGGCAACCACAATTAAAGTACAACAACTCGGCAGTGGCAGCCAGCGTCTGAGCAAGCTACCGTAGCTCGCTGTGACGGAGAGAGAGAGAGAGAGAGAGAGAGAGAGAGAGAGAGAGGTAAATTAGAAAGAGGGAGGGAAGGAGAGACAAAGCATTGGACAGGTGAAGGGCTGTGGTGATTTGCCGGTAGTGGAAGGAGAGCGAGGGACTAAAGCTACGGAGAGAGAGAAAGAGAGAGGGAGGGAGAGAGAAAGAGAGGAGGAGGAGGGCAGGAGGAAGAGTGTATGGGAATTCTTTGACCGTGGAAGCGCGTGGACTCGGCAGGTATGTCGCCGTAGCGAGCCCTCAAACATAAGTATGCGGAGGAGATTGCGGTGTGTGTGTGTGTGTGTGTGTGTGTGTGTGTGTGTGTGTGTGCAGGCGGTGTTTTAAGCTTTTGGACAGGTTGTATTGTAGTATTGTAACAATGCTGGCTTATCACAGCACCTGTTGGACAGGTACGCATTCAAAGCTAGAAGCCAGATTGACATGCACACACATGCACGCGCACACACACACACGTTCACAGGTGCATGCATGGCATACAGTCGGGCTAGGAGTGCAATTGAAGAGTGGGTTAGAGTGATTGATTGATTGATTGATTGATTGATTGATTGATTGAGTGATTGATTGATTGGGTGATTACAGTAATGATCTCCTCATAGGAGTCATCAGATATTACTCATGCAGCAACTGGTGGCTTATTACAGGTCACTCAATAGTAAAATACCTCTGCTGATAGTTGTAACAACCTGACATACACACACACACACACACACACACCTGAGTGAGATGCAAGCTAGTGCTGTTTGAGGCTGAGATGTGCGTATTGCATACCTGCCAACATTGGGTTATGAAAAATTGGGAGATTTTTTTCATCAGTGTATCGGCCCAGTGTCGTTAACAGAAGGCCAATACCCCCAGCCCCTATATAACCCTACATTATAGTTAAAAATCATTATTACAAACTTTTATTTTTTTTTATTTTTTTATAATCGCTTCAGATTCTAATAAAAAAATCTCAAAATGTCTCAAAAGTGCTGACAAAATTGTGTAAAGCAGTTGCCTTAAACATTAGTGGACACTGAATTTGTGTGCATGTGTGTACTATTATGCATGTGTGTGTGAAAGTGTGTGAATGTCCAAGGCAAGCCTTAATCCTTGTTCCCTTTGTCACCACGAGACTTGTTGTACAGGTAGGTGGCATGCTTGGCAGCGGTGAGCACCTTCTTCCATGGATCATCCTTGTAGCCCGGGGTGGAGTGGTTGATCTTTTAGAGTGACAGTATCTACGCTCTGTCCTCTAATAAAGAATGAGTCCATCGTCGGCGTTCCTCTGTCCCTCAATGGCTACTTTATGTTTAGCTGTGCTAGCATGTTTTGCTAAAGCATTTTCCCACCGTGCTCCACACTGAAGTCGACGTTACAAGGCTTGCAAAACGCATGGTGGGTGCTACAACGACTGGCTTTAACCCAGGAGAAGGTCTTTTACCCAGGAGAAGGTCTTTTACCCAGGAGAAAGTATTTTATCCAGGAGAAGGTCTTTTACCCAGGAGAAAGTATTTTACCCAGGAGAAGGTCTTTTACCCAGGAGAAGGTCTTTTACCCAGGAGAAGGTTTTTTACCCAGGAGAAAGTCTTTTACCCAGGAGAAGGTCTTTTACCCAGGAGAAAGTCTTTTACCCAGGAGAAGGTCTTTTACCCAGGAGAAGGTCTTTTACCCAGGAGAAGGTCTTTTACCCAGGAGAAGGTCTTTTACCCAGGAGAAGGTCCAGGTTGACTGGAATTTGGCAGCATATTTCTTTTTTTCTTTTTCAATTAGTCTTTTCTTGGGAGGAGTGTCAGGTGTTTCACCGTCCATCTCTAGCTAGTCTAAGTCTTTCAACTGCGCGGCTATGCGAGACGAGTGAATGCACGTCGCCAGGTTGCGCGTCATACACGCAGGCAGGGTTGCCAGATACTGCGACAAATATCCCCCACAATCTTACTTTTTTTCTTCTGGGAAAAAATCGGGAGATTAGCGTGCAAAATGACTGATCGGGAGCCTCGCGGGACAAAGGGTTAAAAATCGTGACTCTCCCACGTAAATCAGGAAAGTTAGCAGGTCTGGGTTTGTCCTGACTGAACACTGTGACATGTGTGGGTTGTCCTGACTGAACACTATGAGATGTGTGGGTTGTCCTGACTGAACACTGAGATGTGTGGGTTGTCCTGACTGAACACTGTGACATGTGTGGGTTGTCCTGACTGAACACTGTGACGTGTGTGGGTTGTCCTGACTGAACACTGTGAGATGTGTGGGTTGTCCTGACTGAACACTGTGATTAGCCTGAGTGTTGATGATGCTAATAGAGCTGTGTCTCCCCCCCCCCCAACCCACGGCACCTCTTTCCTGTGAAGCACATTGCGTTGCCTCTGCGTATGAAATGTGCTTTAAATAAAGTTTGATTTGATTTAATTTGATTTGATTTGATTTGAGCAGAGGAGAGGAGAAGAGAAGAGAGGAAGTTATTGAGGTGAAAGAGGCACATAAGTCGGGAACACTCATGATGATGATGAGGAGGAGGAGGAGGAGGAGGAGCATGGGCTTTGTAATGGAAGATCATATGTATGTTAGATGTGGAGGAATTGCACCTGTGTGTTCAGTGTGCATCACCTCAGCTGTATACCTCTCTGTCTGTGATCTGTCTGTCTGGGAGGAGCTGTCTGTCTGCCTGTGATCTGTCTGTCTGTCTGTGATCTGTCTACCTGTCTGTCTGTGATCTGTCTACCGGTCTGTCTGTGATCTGTCTGTCTGTCTGGGAGGAGCTGTCTGTCTGTCTGTGATCTGTCTACCTGTCTGTCTGGGAGCTGTCTGTCTGTCCGTGATCTGTCTTTCTGTCTGTCTGTCTCGGAGCTGTCTACCTGTCTGTCTGTGATCTGTCTGTCTGTCTGTAATATGTCTACCTGTCTGTCTGGGAGCTGTCTGTCTGTCTATGATCTGTCTACCTGTCTGTCTGGGAGCTGTCTGTCTGTCTATGATCTGTCTGTCTGTCTGTCTGGGAGCTGTCTGTCTGTCTGTGATCTGTCTGGGAGCTGTCTATCTGTCTGTGATCTGTCTGTCTGTCTGTCTGTCTGTGATCTGTCTGTCTGGGAGCTGTCTATCTGTCTGTGATCCGTCTGTCTGTCTGTCTATGATCTGTCTGTCTGTCTGTCTGTCTGGGAGCTGGCTGTCTGTCTGTGATCTGTCTACCTGTCTGTCTGGGAGCTGTCTATCTGTCTGTGATCTGTCTTTCTGTCTGTCTGTCTGTGATCTGTTTACCTGTCTGTCTGTGATCTGTCTGTCTGTGATCTGTCTACCTGTCTGTCTTTGCTGTGTTTACCTGTCTGTCTGTGATCTGTCTACCTGTCTTTCTGGGAGCTGTCTATCTGTCTGTGATCTGTCTGTCTGTCTGTCTATGATCTGTCTGTCTGTCTGTCTGGGAGCTGTCTGTCTGTCTGTGATCTGTCTACCTGTCTGTCTTTGCTGTGTTTACCTGTCTGTCTGTGATCTGTCTACCTCTCTATCTGGGAGCTGTCTGTCTGTGAACTGTCTGTCTGTGAGCTGTCTACCTGTCTGTCTGTCTGTGAACTGTCTGTGAGCTGTCTGTCTGTCTGTGAGCTGTCTGTCTGTCTGTGAGCTGTCCACCTGTCTGTCTGTAATCTGTCTGTGCTCTATCTACCTGTCTGTAATTTGTCTGTGCTCTGTCTACCTGTATATAATCTGTCTGTGCTCTATCTACCTGTATATAATCTGTCTGTGCTCTGTCTACCTGTATATAATCTGTCTGTGCTCTGTCTACCTGTATATAATCCGTCTGTGCTCTCTCTACCTGTATATAATCTGTCTGTGCTCTGTCTACCTGTATATAATCTGTCTGTGCTCTGTCTACCTGTATATAATCTGTCTGTGCTCTGTCTACCTGTATATAATCTGTCTGTGCTCTGTCTACCTGTATATAATCTGTCTGTGCTCTGTCTACCTCTATATAATCTGTCTGTGCTCTGTCTACCTGTATATAATCTGTCTGTGCTCTGTCTACCTGTATATAATCTGTCTGTGCTCTGTCTACCTGTATATAATCTGTCTGTGCTCTGTCTACCTGTCTGCTGTCAAGAGAGATGAAGTCCTCATGCTGGAGGAACTGAGGCATAACGAGAGGCAAAGAGAATGATTAGAATGAGATGAAATGGAGAAATTAGAGTGATTTAATAATGATTCATAATGCTAGCTCATGTTACGTTGATAGTGTTCTCACGAACAGTGATTATAGTACGAATCCAGAAACGTTTAGAAGTGAGATCTAGACACAAATCTTGATAGAATTTATATTTTTTCGTAAAAACATTAGCAAACGAGGAATAGTTGCAGCTTTAGAATAACGTCCCAATAAGGTCTATAAACTATTGATATGGTTTTAACAAATATATTTACTAACCTTTAATAATGATTTGTTACTCAGTTCTAAACATTTATTAAGTTGAGTTTAGATGGGTCTTCTGATGGAACGCCAGAGGGGGCCCACTGTAGGTGGATCAACTATTAACAAATACCTAACAAGTCATTAGTATGTAGTTTACTCATGACTTGTTCATGATCTATTAACTATTTATAATGTGTAGTTTTTAACCATTAACCAATCGTTAACAAACATTTAACAATCCATTAATAACTCATAAACTAACAGTTTGTGGATGACCCATTGACTATTCATAAGGGATAGTTGTAAATCATTAACCTACCATTAACAAACGTTAAACATAAATAACTCATGAACTAACAGTTTGAAAATGATCTATTAACTATTAAGCGTGGTTATTCTAAAGTGTTACTGAGTATGCTCCTTATTCTATGAAGAAAGAAACTCTTCGATCTGAACTGGAAGAAGGGAAGACTCAGAAGAAAGCTAAAAATATAAAGAAATATGAATTAAAAAAACAGCAAAAATCTGACAATTTTATGCTTTCTATCTGCTATCTGTCTATCAGTGAAATTGCTCACAGCACACTCTGCGGGGAACGCATGTGATTGGTCAGACAGCATGAAAGCCTGTGATTTGTCAGCGTGCCCCCAGCACACTCAAAACGGAATTATTACTTGTGTTAATTGCAGCCTTTTTTAGTTAGTTAATTACAGAGGTCATAATTGCGATTGCGATTAATTGCGCAGCCACTATCCAGGGGTGCCGTCCTGCTGTCTACCCCCCCCCCCCCCCAAGGGGGAGGGGCTCTGGCTGCAGGGTGGGGAGGAGGGCCTGGGGGGTGAAAGGTCAGAGAGACAGCGTGGGACCTCCTGTCTCAGTGGGGGGTGTAACACAGGGATGAAAAGCTCCTTAAAAACACCCCGGAGTCCTACGCTGCTGGACTAAATGTCAGCCCACTCCAAAGCACAGTCGCACCCACACACACGCGCACGTACATACACACACACTCGTACACACACACACACTCACACATATGCACATGCGCGCACATACACACATTTCACCCTGGCCTTTCAAAGTGTCATAGCCTGTCCACACTGATGTGTGTAGGGGCCCCATGTCTGTCATTATTATTGTTATTATTATTATTACTATTAATAATAAAAACAATAATAATAATAATAATAATAACAATAATACTACTGCTACTACTACAGTACTACTACTACTACTACTACTACTAGTAATAATCATAATAATTAATTTAATTATGTAGCATTAAAATCCAATGATCGTAGGATCGGCAGTTCGAATCCCGGCTCCTCCTGTCCACATGTCGAAGTGGCAAGACAGTGAAGCCCCAGATTGCTCCAAGTGGGCAGGCTAGCACCTTGCATGGAAGCTGCCGCCATTGGTGTGTGAATGTGTGTGTGATTGGGTGATTGAGAGGCCTTCATTGTAAAGCACTTTGGATAAAAGCACTATATAAGTGCAGTCCGTTTACCACTTACCATTAACTGTTATATGGTGGAGGTGTCAGAGGTGAACAGTTGAATTGATACCAACTGAATTCTTCCATATGTTTCAATTGGGTTACCCCTTCTCCATCAACGCTGCCCCCCCCCCCCCTTCCCTCACCTGGGGGTTGAGAGAGAGACCCTGGATAAGAGCTGGGGGATGAGAGAGAGACCCTGGATAAGAGCTGGGGGTTGAGAGAGAGACCCTGGATAAGAGCTGGGGGATGAGAGAGAGAGACCCCCTGGATAAGAGCTGGGGGATGAGAGACCCCCTGGATAAGAGCTGGGGGATGAGAGAGAGACCCTGGATAAGAGCTGGGGGTTGAGAGAGAGACCCTGGATAAGAGCTGGGGGTTGAGAGAGAGACCCCCTGGATAAGAGCTGGGGGATGAGAGAGAGACCCTGGATAAGAGCTGGGGGATGAGAGAGAGAGACCCCCTGGATAAGAGCTGGGGGATGAGAGAGACCCCCTGGATAAAAGCTGGGGGATGAGAGAGACCCCCTGGATAAGAGCTGGGGGATGAGAGAGAGAGACCCCCTGGATAAGAGCTGGGGGATGAGAGAGAGAGACCCCCTGGATAAGAGCTGGGGGATGAGAGAGAGAGACCCCCTGGATAAGAGCTGGGGGTTGAGAGAGAGACCCTGGATAAGAGCTGGGGGATGAGAGAGAGAGACTCCCTGGATAAGAGCTGGGGGATGAGAGGGCTGGCAGACATGCTCCAAACGGGGGGGGGGGGGTGTGTGTGTGTGTGTGTAGGTATGTGTGTGTGTGTATGTGTGTGTGTGTAGGTATGGTGTGTGTGTGTGTGTGTGTAGGTGTGTGTGTGTGTGTGTGTAGGTATGGTGTGTGTGTGTGTGTGTGTGTGTGTGTAGGTGTGTGTGTCACCTGTGCGGTGTGGACTCCACCTGGGGCTGTGGACAGCAGGGGTGAAAGGCGTGTTTGTGGCGTGTGTGTATGCTTGTGTGTGTGTGTGTGTGTGTGTGTGTGTGCGTGTGTGCGTGTGTTTTGTTGGGTTTGCTGGAGGGGCTGTTCAACCCCCCCACCACCATGCTAGGAGATGATGAAACATCTTGAGGTGAACCAGGCTATTTTAGGAGCATCTGATCTCCAGCCAGCTCTCTGAAAGCCTCCATCATCAGGCGTGGACTGAGGAACCCTGCCAGTCTGTAGAGAACACGGCATACGGTGATAGAGGAACCGTGCCAGTCTGTAGAGAACACGGCATACGGTGATAGAGGAACTGTGCCAGTCTGTAGAGAACACAGCATACGGTGAAAGAGGAACCGTGGCAGTCTGTAGAGAACACGGCATACGGTGATAGAGGAACCGTGCCAGTCTGTAGAGAACACGGCATACGGTGATAGAGGAACCCTGCCAGTCTGTAGAGAACACGGCATACGGTGAAAGAGGAACCGTGCCAGTCTGTAGAGAACACGGCATACGGTGAAAGAGGAACCGTGGCAGTCTGTAGAGAACACGGCATACGGTGATAGAGGAACCGTGCCAGTCTGTAGAGAACACGGCATACGGTGAAAGAGGAACCGTGCCAGTCTGTAGAGAACACGGCATACGGTGAAAGAGGAACCGTGCCAGTCTGTAGAGAACACGGCATACGGTGATAGAGGAACCGTGCCAGTCTGTAGAGAACACGGCATACGGTGATAGAGGAACCGTGCCAGTCTGTAGAGAACACGGCATACGGTGATAGAGGAACCGTGCCAGTCTGTAGAGAACACGGCATACGGTGATAGAGGAACCGTGCCAATCTGTAGAGAACATGGCATACGGTGAAAGAGGAACCGTGCCAGTCTGTAGAGAACATGGCATACGGTGATAGAGGAACATAGTCGTCCGTGGGAGCAGTGAAAACACGTCCCAGGAAAATGCTTACGTCCAAGCCATGCCAAACATGTACAAATATTCAGATTGCGATACATTTGACAGGGGAGCATATGAGACATACACACATTATTGGTGGTATTATTAATATTATTATTCTGCCATGGAGGTCTATGACAGTACCTATAACCAACTGGTCGCTTTTTACGAAACTTTGCCTTTAATGTGTTTGTTGTGCTTGGCCCCCATTATTGCTATTTGCAGCTATTTTTGTTGTTGTTGTTGTTGCTGTTGTTGTCATTGTTGTTGTTGTTGTTGTTGGCCAGTCGTTAAATGTTCTTCTCTCTCCTCTGCAGAGTCTGGGGTCTGCAGACAGGAAGGAGACACATCAGAAGAAGTAAGTCCCTTCCTCTCCCTCTCTGTCTTTCCCTCCCTCCATTCTTTTCTCTCCTTTCCTCCATTCCTTGTTCTCTTTCTCTTCCTCTCTCCATCTCTCCCTCTCCCGTCTTCCTTCTCCATCTCTCCCCTCCTCCCTCTCTCTCTCTCATCTCTCCCCTCCTCCATCTCTCTCTCTCTCACCTCTCCCCTCCTCCATCTCTCTCTCTCCTCTCCCCTCCTCCATCTCCCTCCATCTCTCTCTCATCTCTCTCACCTCTCCCCTCCTCCATCTCCCTCCATCTCTCTCTCCCCTCCTCCATCTCCCTCCATCTCTCTCTCTCTCTCCCCTCCTCCATCTCCCTCCATCTCTCTCTCATCTCTCTCTCTCACCTCTCCCCTCCTCCATCTCTCCCTCTCTCTCTCCATCTTTCTCTCCACCTCTCCCTCCCTCCATCTCTCCTCCTCAGTAGTGTGTGTTATTGCAGCTTCCCAGCAGTGTGTGTGTTGATGTGTCAGTATCATGGATGTATTAGGTCAGTTTACACGTTGTCCTTCTCAAACACGCTCCAGATGTGCTCGCTGGAACACTGTTCCTCATCCAGGGCTGGGTACACATTCAACACACATAGCAAACGTTCGCAAACGTTCGCAAAATATTTGCAACTTTTTTCAGTTAGCCTTGTGTTCGCCGCAAATGTTTGCAAACATAAGCGAACGATCGGAAAAGGTTGTTTGAAGTGAAGAAAAATGGACACTGAGGGAAAAGTGAATTGTATGATTGATTGAATGAATGAATTGAATACTGGAGGCTCTTTCACTTCACCTAACGTTACTGTAAGTTGCAGCACTATGCGCTAGCAGGACTACATCCTAAATATAGCATCCAGAAAATCGCTGGATCACAGAAGTTGTCTGAGAGGTCCTACAAACACTCTCCTCGCCATGTTGGTTTACGTTGAATGCAAACCATTTGGACCGTTGTTGAAAAGGCTATCATGAACGTTTGCCTCTGTCCGCATGCATGTTAGGAGCCCCAGAGAACAGCTACACCTCCTGATTTCACCTGGTTCAGACGTATCTGGTGCAGAAATCTGGCAGAGTGACTGTAGGCTCGACTGTAAGCATGTGAACAGGAGCTCAGTAACCCACACTAATCTGTATACATATTAAGAATACAGTAAGTGAATTATTATGATAATTCTCTATTCAGCGGGCGTGCTGTGCCACTTGGTTGATTGACAATAAGCCATTGAAGTTAATTGCTTTGTCATTTGCGTGTTCCATTCAATTGCACGCTAATTGTTTTTTGGTGTGTTTTTCCCCCATGTTGGAACAGTTCCATGACAGATGGTGTAATTGTTCTCACCTGTTTGCCCAAATACTGATTGGACCGCTCTGCTCCTAATCCAGTGTGAGATGATTGTTTGTGTTCAACACCAGAACGAGCACAGCGTAATTATGGTTCTTGGTTTTTGTCTTCAGAGTGTGACCATGTCTGTGGAACAACCGTCCCACGTTGTTCTCTGGTGACACAGGCGCGTCGTGGCGGTCATGCTTATTAACACGGCACTTGCCTCTGGTCATGATGTCCATGTCAATCACAATTAGTTCTTAATCGTTTAGCCTGGATACAGAAATGTTCAAGGATGAAATTTGATTTCAAGGACAAATTTGATTTGAGAAAAGCAATGAGAGCCGACAGCATTGGTACATTAGCTGAGATGATGACGGTTGACAGGCTAGCAGACAGGCGTGCTTCCTGAACACAATACAGAACACGCTGTCTTCATATGAATACCATATCAATACTGGAGTATTTATGTAATACCATATCAATACTGGAGTATTTATGGAATACCGTTTCAATACTGGAGTATTTATGTAATACCATATCAATACTGGAGTATTTATGTAATACCATATCAATACTGGAGTATTTATGGAATACCGTTTCAATACTGGAGTATTTATGGAATACCATATCAATACTGGAGTATTTATGTAATACCGTTTCAATACTGGAGTATTTATGTAATACCGTTTCAATACTGGAGTGTTTATGGAACAGTGACTTGTTTTTGTGTATGTGTGTGTGTGTGTGTGTGTGTGTGTGTGTGTGTGTGTGTGTGTGTGCGTGCGTGCATGGGTCTGTCTGTCTGTGTGTGTGTCTGTGTGTGTGTGTGTGTGTGAGTCTGTGTGTGTCTGTGTGTATGTGTGTCTGTGTGTACTGTATGTGTGTGTCGGTGCGTGTGCGTCTGTGTGTATGTGGATGTGTGTGTGTGCGTGTGTGTGTACTTGTATGTCTGTGTGTCTGTGTGTCTGTGTGTCTATGTGTGTGTGTGTGTGTGTGAGTCTGTGTGTGTATGTGTGTCTGTGTGTGAGTGTGTGTGTCTGTGTGTACTGTATGTGTGTGTCTGTGTGTGTGCGTCTGTGTGTGTGTGCGTGTGTGTGTATCTATGTGTGTGCGTGTGTGCGTGCGTGCCTACAGGTATGTGTGCGTGTGTGTGTGTGTGTGTGTGTGTGTGTGCGTGCGTGTGTGAATGTGTATGTGTGTGTGTGTGTGTGTGTGTGTGTGTGTGTGTGTGTGCGTGTGCGTGCGTGTGTGTGTGTGCGTGTGCATGTGTGTATGTGTGTGTGTTTATGTGTGTGTGTGTGCGTGTGTGTGTGCGTGTATGTGTGTGTGTGTGCATGTGTGTATGTGTGTGTGTATATGTGTGTGTGTGTGTGCGTGTGTGCGTGTATGTGTGTGTGTGTGTGTGTGTCATTGTCACCGTGTTTATGCATCTGAACTGAGTGCACGCCAGTGTTCGGATGGTTTCATAGCAACAGGCTTTCTTGCTCAGTGAACATGGAGGTGTGTGTTTGTGTGTATGTGTTTGTGTGGGTGTGAGTGTGTTTGTGTGTAGGTGTTTGTCTGTGTCTGTGTGTGTGTGTGTGTGTTTGTTTGGTTGTTTGTGCATGTGTATTTGTGTGCGTGTGTGCGTTTGCTTGTGTGTCCGTTTGCGTGTGTGTGTGCGTTTGCGTGTGTGTGAGTTTGCGTGTGTGTGTGTGTGTGTGTGGTGACCGTTGAAGTCCCCTACCCCCATTCACTGTTAGTCTGAGCAGATAACACGTCTGAAACATGTCTTCCTCAGTGAAGTGTCCCTGGAACAGCTGTGACCTCTGTGACCTCCACCCCTCGCCAGGGCTGAATGGCGGCTCAGCCAGGGTCACCGCTGTGAGCAGGTCTCAGGTCTCAGGTTGTGTGTGTGTGTGTACTGTTCACAGACGTGTGTCAGGGACAGCTGGGACAGCTGACTCATATCTCTGTACTCATATTTCTGTACTCATATCTCTGTACTCATATCTCTGTACTCATATCTCTGTACTCATATCTCTGTACTCATATCTCTGTACTCATATCTCTGTATTCATAACTCTGTATTCATAATACATACTCACATTCAGCTCCACACACGCTAACACACACACACACACACTAGCACACGCTAGCAGACACACACACACGCACACTAGCACACACACACACACACACATGCTAGCACAGATACACACACACACACACACACACACACGCACGCACACTTACACACACACACACACACACACACACACTAGCACACACATGCCCACACAGGCACACACACATGCTAGCGCGCACACACACACACACACACACACACACACACACACACACACACACACACACACACACACAGTCTCTTTGCATGTGCCTTGTGGGTAATTTTCACCACAGCGACATGCCTGGCCACGGTTGCCTGGAGACAAGGCCATGGCCGAGTGAAGCTGTCATGTGAGGTCATGTGACATGGATCCCCCAATGAGAGGGTTTGGTAATGAGGGGGAGAGAGAGGGAGGGAGATGGAGGGAGGGAGATGGAGGGAGGAAGGGGAGAGAGAGAGGGAGGGAGAGAGAGAGAGAAAGAGGGAGAGAGAGGGAGGGAGAGAGGGAGGGGGAGAGAGACAGGGAAAGAGAGAGGGAGGGAGAGAGAGAAAGAGAGGGAGAGAGAGGGAAAGAGAGAGAGTGAGAGGGAGAGAGGGAGAGGGGAAGAGTGAGGGAGTAACAGAGAACTTATAAAAAGTCCAATACAGCTCTTAAACATCTATCCATCCATTTTGCACATATTAACCCTAATATCCACATCCACCTCGTTCCCTCCTCCCCTCTCTTCTTCTCTCCTCTCTCCTCCTCTCCCCTCCTCTCTCCCTCTACTCCCCTTGGCTCTCCTCTTCTCCCCTCTCTCCTCCTCTCCTCCCCTCTCTCCTCTCTCCTCTCTTCCTCCTCCCCTCTCCTCCCCTCTCTCCTCTCCCCTCCTCTCCTCCCCTCTCTCCTCCTCCCCTCTCTCCTCCTCTCCTCTCCTCTCAGTGATAACCAGACCAGGGTGTGTGTATCGGGAGCACGTCCAAGCCTGTGATGTCACCATCATCTGTCCGTCACACCACAGGGCTTTGGCACCCCGGCAATATTAGCTACGGCCAACCGCGGTTGTTGCCCTGGGAAAGATCTTGAACTCCTGCACCAAGAGACAGACTGTAGAGAGACCAGTCACCCTAGTTTCAGACCAGTCTGGAGAGAGACCAGTCACCCTAGTTTCAGACCAGTCTGGAGAGAGACCAGTCACCCTAGTTTCAGACCAGTCTGGAGAGAGACCAGTCA
>NW_028175524.1:0-5778 GCF_949987555.1 Borostomias antarcticus | reverse complement strand
AACACACAGAAAGAATCATATAGAGAGGACACACAAATCCTACTGGCAATCGACACACACACACACACACACACACACACACACATACACACACACACACACACACACACACACACACACACACACACATACAAAGACACAAACACTACCATGACCACCTAACTGTCCACCCCTCGGCTCTTCCGCTACCTTTGCTCCTGGCACTTCCCTCCATGTCGTGAATGACTCTGTGTTCCCTCACTCTCACTGACACACACACACACACACAAACACACGCACACACACACAAACACACGTACACACACACGCACACACACACACACACACACACACACGCACACAAACAAACACACGCACACACACAAACACACACACGCACACACACGCACACACACACACACACACACACACACACACAAACACACACACACACACACACACACACAGTCTCACTATAATCATGCATTAGGATTCACAAACTGGCTGCATTACTCCGTGACACTTGGAGGTGGATTGTACAGCTGAAAAGGACAGGCCACAGCACAGGACAGCTCAGAACGGCACAGCACAGTTCGGCACACCAAGACAGCAGAGCAGTGACAGTGTGCGCAGGAGTAATAAGCCCCAGGGGCCCAAGTATTACTCACACTGAGGTTCCTACCGGGAAAAAGGGACATGGCTATAAACATGCCTTGCACTCACTCCCTTTCACAAACTCTCATGTTCTCTCCTCTCACATTCTCTTTCTCTCTCACAGCAAAATGCATCTTTGGCAAAGCTCTCTCTCTCGCTCTCTCTCTCCGCCTCTCTCTCTCGTTCGCTCTCTCTCTCTCTCTGGGCTGTACCTTTGTGTGGGCAGAGGGGCTGGCCAGTGCTGTTCTTACACCTGTCACCATCACTAAGACAACAGGCAGCAGGTTAGCATTCTAGAGGCTTGGAGGTGGGCGGAGCTTACATACAAGGCCACACGCAAACAAGGACATTTACCAACACATGTTTCACTATCACTTACCTCAGACTCACATCTGAGGAGTTTCAACATGATTCACAAATACACACTCATACACACGCACGCACGCACGCACGCACACACACACACACACACACACACACACACACACACACACACACACACAGCTTATACTCTCACATATTGCTCTTAAGAGGGGCTTACAGTTGTTCTAAAAGGGGATTCTCCAAACATGAGATTCTCTCCCTAGCTTTACAACTCTGGCTTACAGCCCCATTAAACTGATTGGAGGACCCTGTCTAATCTGTTTCATAACTCACACGTACCCCAGGTCACAGCATGTGTGTGTGTGGAAGGGGGGGGGTGCGTACAGGCTAGAGCTACATTAGCATTTTGTGCAACACAACTCTGATGAATCTGTGCTAGTGTGAGTTAGATAGAGAGACAGACAGACAGTGATACACAGAGACAGACAGACAGACAGACAGACAGACAGACAGACAGACAGACAGACAGACAGACAGACAGACAGACAGACAGACAGACGGACGGTGAGACACAGACAGACAACAGACTCTGTATGTGACCAGAGAGAATCTGTCCCTCTTCATCTCCAGAGCCTCCGGAGGGAGGAGGAGCTTTGAGAGCTGGAACAGAGAGATAACCACAGCAATCTGGGGTATGTCATCCAGACACCACCCAGGTTCATGACTGCGTGAACCCGTGAACACACACGCACGCACACACACACACACACACACGCACGCACGCACACACACACACGCACGCACGCACGCACGCGCGCGCACGCACGCACACACACACACACACACACACACACACACACAGCATGAGGATTAGAGGTGGGGATTGAGGAGAAACAGAAGTGAAAGACTGAACGATACTTGATTAGCAGATTCATCCATGCATTTTCTCTGTGCAAATGTCCCAGTCTCCCTGGATGTACCGTAGGCACCAGATGCTGTTTGTCATCTCTCTGCAGCTCCCAGTGCCAGCCCCCCCCTGACCAGGAACGAGAGGAGTGGAAACTAGAGTGACACTTTCCATGGTGGCATCTGACACATCAGAGTCCAGGCTCTGTGGACGCTGTGATAGGATCAGCTTCGACCTCCACTCTCTAACTTTGAAATTGGCAAGCTGGCCTTGGTTGCATCCGTATAGACCTACAGGTGCACACCCTGCTTTCTCCCAATGATAAACTATCCTACAAGCACTGCCGCCTATCTGTTGGCCTGTCTGTCGGTTTATGTATCTACCTGACATTGCCAAGTCGTCAAAAACCTCTGTGTTCAGGAATCCCTCGCCTGTTCGCGGAGCCTACCTTTGTGCATGCCCGTGTATTTGTCCTTGATTACAGTTAATTCGTAGATCTTCCCGAACTGCTCGAAAATCGGTTTCAGATCTTTCTCCTCCAGGTTCCGCGGGATCTGGCCCACGAACAGTTTGATGGCGTCGGCCTCCTTCATCTGGACGGGGCTGAGAGGGCGACCTTAGTGCCGCCGCGCTGGGAATGGAGGCTGTGCGGGAGAGAGGAGTCTGGGTAGGCTACCCCTGGAGAGGAGAGCTGTGCGGGACGGCGTGATAGAGTGAGGAAAGGTGTAGACGGAAATTTGAAAAAGGCAGAGGTGGAAAAAAGAACAGACATAAGAAGCCAATTAGCCCATTATTCTCCAAAACAGTGTCCTTAATTATAAAAATCCTAAAGCATAGCTGATATAACACCAACAATGCATGACACAGAGAATAGGCTTAGCAGAATAAAACCAAATAATTCGGTTGTGTTAGCTCGTCCTGTTAGAATAAAGGATGACAGAAACAATGGCTCGAGTGTCTACCCCAAACAATTATGCAAATTATAATTAGCTAATCAAGAAACAATCACTGTATTTAATTTGAAATCAAATAGATATTAAGCGCAAAATAAACACAATGCATTCGCCTACCTTTCGATGGAGAGAGAGTGTTCAGGACCTGTAAAAACGAGAAATATTGTGTAGTGAGAGGACGATAGACTGTGGAGCAGCTTTGAGCGGTTTCTTTGTTTAGCCAGCTGTAGGTTACACACAGCCTAGGCTACTGGATGTCAACGTATGGGGGCTCCTCTCTTTGTCCGCCCCGGCTCATATAGGCACAGAAATTATGCACACACAAAACAGAACAACATGCAATAATTTGGATGCAAGTCCTACCGATTTCAGAACAGTCCTCTCTTCGCCTGATCTCAAAACCTTCTATCCCGAAAAAATGAGGGATATTGTGATTTATTTATCCAAGTTTTCAGTCCCCGTTGTCTTCAGGGCGCTTTACGTCTCCCGCTATCCTCCCTTTGGGAATAAGAGGCTATGCGATTCGTCCACAGTTCTTTGTGCCAGCCCTCCCGTGCCTATCTCTCCCTCTCTTTTGGTAACGAATCGGTAACCGTTCGGTGGGGTGCTGCCCCGTTCTAGTTTCGAGTCTTGGCAAGCGTTCACGAGATCACAGACCCCCGTCCTCCTGTTCCGTTAGACAGCTTGTCTTCCTCGTCACGACCAGCTTATCTAAGATCTACAATCTCTCTGGACGGGCTCACTGATTTCTATTAAATTGCATTTAATTGTCACAGGTTGTTACGTATATAGGCCTGGTTTGCTATTGTTAGGCTACTGATTGGGCTAATAGGCTACACTACAATTATTAATACGTTAATATAGGCTATTACATGCAAGGTTACTATTGCAATCAATAGCCGGGGCTATATTTCCTAATAGCCTACGCATATCACAATTATGCTTCCCTCTGTCCTATGGTAGCTTTTGACGTCTGTGGCCGGTGTCTCCCTATATCTACCCCCGCCCCCTTCTCTCTCTCTCTCTCTTTCTCTCTCCCTCGGGTTGCCAGTCTGTGACGTAGGCTTACAACCAGAGACAATCAACAACTTGTGTTCGCGTTCACCATGAAAACAAAATTTAAATCCTCTTCTAGGCACATACAAATTACAACTATTTAGGATAGACCCATGGGCTAGCGCTTTGCTTAATATTTTATTTTGATAGAATTTATTGATCGGTTCATTTGCGCTTATTTCGTGCTTGCTCGGGTCCGGGTTTGTCGGAAGGTGCCTGCGGTCTTCACGGAGCCGCCTATTGTTCTAGCCGCGAGCTCTGGCCATGGTGCTGAAATGTTCCAGTGCCAGTGCACGCGAGCAGCGTCACGACTACAGCTGTAGGCCTACACACAAACACGCGCACGCGCGCATTTACACACAAACACGAGCCTCTTTGGGGGCCCCTCCAGTCTGTATTACAAAAGGGATATTATCTCATATCGTGGGGTGAAACAACGGCAATGTGGTCAGGACTTGAGAGTGAAGCCTTTCCCTCAGGTCATATCTGTCCTTGGTCCTGAAACAGCTAAAGATATAGGCCTAGGCTACAGGAACTTTAATTCCTGTCTTCCTCTGTTGGAGTTCTGGGATGTGTGTGTGTGTGTGTGCGTGTGCGCGTTTTCCGGTCTCCCTCGCGAGGAGAGGAGTAGTTCAGGATAATTTGCCCAGAAAGGTCACCATCTGCTTCGCTCCTCCCTTGTCCCCCCCCCCCCCCCACCAACAAACACGCGTGCGCACATCATCAGCTCACACACACGATGCTTCTATATATATGGGCCTCAGATCATGTCTATGCCTCATATAGCCTAGCACCAGCAAGGGCGGCACGCATGGTCCGCCCCGGGAATCGGCATGGTAAGAGCCGGCACTGGCATGCATAAAACGAAACGGCACGCACCGGAATCCGTGAGAAGCTTATGGCTTCGTTGGCATGTTGTACTATATAGCCTAACTGAGAACTACACAACACACACACACACACATACACATTTTGATAGAAAAAGGCAGCCCCTATATATATATTATGATGTCTCCTGTGCAATAACACCAATAAAACACATTTACAGACCCATCCTCACCTTATAACACAATACCACCATCTGGTGGACAAAAAAGAAACTACACACACTGATATTTCTCTTGGATCCACCTTTATTCAAAATAAAGCTCTGTGATGCCACTTGTGATGTTCAGCTTTTTGAAAATAATATAAAATCAACTAAAATGTTCATCAACAATAAGAATCACATTAAGGTCAAAAATATTATAAACTCTGATATGATAGAAACAAATGAAATTTGCTACGGCTCCTTAAGAGAAAAATAAATTACTATCCTTTTTCTGTTTTTTAATAAAACGTTTGTTTCTACTTATACTTAAACCAACTTTAGACAAAAAATGACATCCATAGGCAGGCAGACTGACAGAGACCAGACTGTACGCATACTGTAGCTGGATAGACCACCTCTCACAACTCAGACACAAGAATGGACTTTCAAGCACACCCACATTCATACGTGCAAAAACATTAACAAATAGCGGATACACACACATACACACACACAGCAAGGGTAAAGTAAAACTTTTTTTCTGATTGAAAAATATTAAGTTTCATGTGAATATGCAAACAGTTAATATTGTACAGTTAATATTCTACAATATAGGATACCAAACATGATACATGTACAGTATCATAATCTATAAAATATGAATGCTTACTTATACCTATATAGCAATATAGACACAAAACTATAATATCTAACAAATATACACATCGCTCACCTGTGTGTGTGTGTGTGTAAGGGGTAGTGTGTGAGAGAGAAAGAATGTAAGTGTGCATAGACATAACCATCACAGTGAAGACTAAACTATATATTAAGGCAAAGTGACAGAAACAATTTTTTTTTAAATCAAAAAGGGTCTT
>NW_028175525.1:386862-388878 GCF_949987555.1 Borostomias antarcticus | reverse complement strand
ATAAAGAGAGATAAAAAGAGAGAGAGGTAGATATATATATATATACTGTATATAGAGAGGGGAAGGTAGAGAGAGTATATAAATAGAGAGATAGAGAGAGAGAGAGAGAGAGGTGTATATATATATATATATATACTGTATATAGAGAGGGGGAGGTAGAGAGAGTATATATAGAGAGAGGTAGATATATATATAGAGAGGGGGAGGTAGAGAGAGTATATATATATATATAGAGAGAGAGAGAGAGAGGTAGATATACATATATATATATATAGAGAGAGAGAGGGGGAGGTAGAGAGTATATATATAAAGAGAGATAGAGAGAGAGAGGTGTATATATATATATACTGTATATAGAGAGGGGAGGTAGAGAGAGTATATATATATAGAGAGAGATATATATATATAGAGAGAGAGGTAGATATAGATATATATAGAGAGAGAGGGAGGGAGGTAGAGAGAGTATATATATATAGAGAGAGGGGGAGGTAGAGAGAGTATATATATATATAGAGAGAGAGAGAGAGAGAGGTAGATATAGATATATACTCTCTCTAAATGGTAAATGGTAAATGGACTACACTTATATAGCGCTTTTCCACCTTAGCGGCACTCAAAGCGCTTTACAATGGCCTCTCATTCACCCATTCACACTCACATTCACACACCAATGGCGGCAGCTGCCATGCAAGGTGCTAACCTGCTCATTGGGAGCAATTTGGGGTTAGGTGTCTTGCTCAAGGACACTTCGACATGTGGACAGTCGGAGCTGGGATTCGAACCAGTGACCTTTCGATCACTGAACTACCCGCTCTACCAACTGAGCTACAGCCGCCCCTCTACCTCCCCCCCCCTCTCTCTCTGTCTATATATATATATATATATATATACTCTCTCTACCTCTCTCTCTCTCTCAATATATATATAAATATACTCTCTACCTCCCCCTCTCTATATATATATACACCTCTCTCTCTCTCTATATATATATATATATATATACCTCCAACTCTCTCTCTCTCTATATATATATATATATATCTTCCTCCCCCTCTCTCTCTATATATATACTCTCTCTACCTCCCCTCTCTCTCTCTCTATATATATATATATATATATATCTACCTCCCCCTCTCTCTATATATATATATATATATATATATACTCTCTCTACCTCCCCCTCTCTCTCTATATATATACCCTCTCTACCTCCCCCTCTCTCTATATATATATATATACCCTCTCTACCTCCCTCCCCCTCTCTCTCTCTATATATATATACCCTCTCTACCTCCCCCTGTCTCTCTCTATATATATACTCTCTCTACCTCCCTCCCCCTCTCTATATATATATATAGAGAGAGAGGGGGAGGGAGGTAGAGAGGGTATATATATATATAGAGAGAGAGAGGGGGAGGGAGGTAGAGAGAGTATATATATATATATATATATAGAGAGAGAGAGGGGGAGGTAGAGAGAGTATATATATATATAGAGAGAGAGAGGGGGAGGTAGAGAGAGTATATATATATATAGAGAGAGAGAGAGAGGGGGAGGTAGAGAGAGTATATATATATATAGAGAGAGAGAGGGGGAGGTAGAGAGAGTATATATATATATATAGAGAGAGAGAGAGAGGGGGAGGTAGAGAGAGTATATATATATATATAGAGAGAGAGAGAGAGGGGGAGGGAGGTAGAGAGAGTATATATATATATAGAGAGAGAGAGAGGGGGAGGTAGAGAGTGTATATATATATATATATATATAGAGAGAGAGAGGGGGAGGTAGAGAGAGTATATATATATATATATATATAGAGAGAGAGAGGGGGAGGTAGAGAGAGTATATATATATAGAGAGAGAGACAGAGGGGGAGGTAGAGAGAGTATATATATATATAGAGAGAGAGAGGGGGGGAGGTAGAGAGAGTATATATATATATATATAGAGAGAGAGAGGGGGAGGTAGAGAGAGTATATATATATAGAGAGAGAGACAGAGGGGGAGGTAGAG
>NW_028175525.1:371862-374362 GCF_949987555.1 Borostomias antarcticus | reverse complement strand
GGCGTTCTCTCGTCTGTGTGCGCTGGGGAACCGTGTTTGACCGTCAACAGCACCGCACAAAAAGACCCTGTTTGAAGTGGATCAAACCCAGATCAATAGGGCCAGACTATAGTCAATATTGACCGGCCGGGACACACTAGAATCTTTTTTCATGAATGTTTCCATTCGACAAACAGACGTGGAACAGACGTGGAACAGCACGGACAGAGCGGTTGAACATGGATGGAAAAGAACAGAACAGGATTGTGTTCCCGTTCACACCAGACAGACAGGAAGGGTTATGGTCAGGGTTCACACCAGACAGACAGGAAGGGTTAGGGTCAGGGTTCACACCAGACAGACAGGAAGGGTTAGGGTCAGGGTTCACACCAGACAGACAGGAAGGGTTAGGGTTAGGGTCAGGGTTCACACCAGACAGACAGGAAGGGTTAGGGTTAGGGTCAGGGTTCACACCAGACAGACAGGAAGGGTTAGGGTCAGGGTCAGGGTTCACACCAGACAGACAGGAAGGGTTAGGGTCAGGGTTCACACCAGACAGACAGGAAGGGTTAGGGTCAGGGTTCACACCAGACAGACAGGAAGGGTTAGGGTCAGGGTCAGGGTTCACACCAGACAGACAGGAATGGTTAGGGTCAGGGTCAGGGTTCACACCAGACAGACAGGAAGGGTTAGGGTTAGGGTTCACACCAGACAGACAGGAAGGGTTAGGGTCAGGGTTCACACCAGACAGACAGGAAGGGTTAGGGTTCACACCAGACAGACAGGAAGGGTTAGGGTTAGGGTTCACACCAGACAGACAGGAAGGGTTAGGGTCAGGGTCAGGGTTCACACCAGACAGACACCCGATACGCAGGGAGGAACAGGATATGTCTACTCACACAGATTACATGTGAAGGGAGTGGTCAGTGCTACATGTCTCTCTCTCTCCTCCTATCTCTCCTCCTCTCTCTCCTCCTGTCTGTCTCTCTCTCCTCCTGTCTTTCCCTCTCCTTCTGTCTTTCTCTCTCTCCCTCTCCTCCTCTCTCTCTCTCTCTCCCTCTCCTCCTCTCTCTCTCTCCCTCCCTCTCTCTCTCCCTCTCATGGACTAGGTGTGTATTCATGCTGATACAGATCCCACATCCCAGTGATACCTCGACAACGCACACACACACATACACACACACACACACACCCACAGCCCAGCGATACCTCGACAACGCACATACACACACCCACAGCCCAGCGATACCTCGGGCTCGGAGCAACGCGGACACGCACACCAACAGCTGAGCAGGTCAATTCCACATTAAAAAGTCTCTCACACACACACACACACACACACACACACACACACACACACACACGCTTAACGTCACAGGTAACATCAGGTGACATTAGCGTGACATGGAGCAAACAGGGCGGCTGCCAGGCTGTATAGTTTTACTGTCCTGAGAGCACCGTGTTCCTCTGGTTACTACTGACCAGCTAACACACACACACACACACACACACACTCCCCCCACACACACACACACACACCATACACACACACACACACACACACACACACACACCATACACACACACACAGGGAGATCAACACCTCTAGTAATCTCAACATAGTACAGTACTATGGGGTGTGAAAAGTGCCATTTTGGTTGCTTGTTCAAAGCTTACTTACAACGTGTATGTATGTGTGTGTGTATGTGTGTATGTATATACATACACACACACATACAGACATACACACACGTTCGTGTTAACCAGCACAGCTCACTCCAAAACATGCGCACATGTGCGGTAGTTCGATCGCGCTTTAAATGAATGGGGGAGCTCACGTGACCGAATGACTGTTTGCGTTGTGAGTTGTGAGCTCAGTGGTGCGTGTATGTATGTGTGTGTGTGTGTATGTATGAGATCGAACATAGCCTACATACATACATACATACATACACACACACATACACGTTCGTTCCAACCAGCGCAGCTGTATGTGAAACTGCTTGCGCAATCGCGGTAGCCACCGTACTTCCGCGTGACGTCACCGAATGTATTGCGGTGGTTTTGAGAAGTGCGTGTATGTGGGTATGTATGTGAGTGTGTGTGTCTGTGTGTCTGTTTCGACTCGCTTAATGAATGACTTCGATACATCGCTTCAGAGAATGAAGACGACTATGGTAAATATAGCACAAAAAATATTAATATCTGCGTGGTTAGATGTATCGGCTTTTACTGCAAGCTAGCTAGCTTCCCAGCTAACGTTACATCATTCCCTAGGCTAGCGAAGTGTCTACCAAGACTGTGGGTAACGTTAGATGGTCACGTTATGCGAATTCAACTCGGTATATTATGTAGCTGTATCTAGCTAGCTCCATTACTTTACAGTTTGGCTAGAGAAGACCGGTGTATTGAACGCGGTCAAACTCAGGCCTGCCAAGTTTGCCTGTCGGTGCTTTTAAAATCACGTCACAACTGTATTCCCTGTGCAGTAACGTTACTCATTCAGCACCAGCCTCCATTA
>NW_028175525.1:361664-366662 GCF_949987555.1 Borostomias antarcticus | reverse complement strand
CCTTTATTTGATTTGATTTGCTTTTCAGTTTATTGGTTGTGACAACCAATGGGGACGTGGCCATAACAAATCCTGAAAGCCGATTGGTTGAGCTTGTCTCTATGGGAGAACTTGAAAGCCAGCCAGCGTGAGGTACTCAGACTAACTGCCAACCAGGAGCCAATGATATCTTTTGATTCTCAGACTTAAATGCCACCCAATTAACCAATCAATCTAATGATGGCTGAAAATAATAGAATGGTAATGAAATATATAGAATTATATTATGTCTGCTCAAAGTGCCTCATTTATTTTTGATTGTAGCTATTTTACAAAGAACTTCAACTTAAGTGTTGACTAAGAAAAATAATCTAAAGAGGCTTCAGTTTTGTGTGCGTTTTTGAAGTAAAAATGTAGAATAATTAAAGAGAGCACAGGTACTGATAACCAGTATTGATGATGAGGATGATGATGAGGATGATGATGAGGATGGTCGATCATGATGTGTAACTATCCAGCTGGCCTTACTGTGAGAGATTTAGCGTAGCCTCTTTTCAGCTTCATGCTAATTGCTTTGTCGTAATTGAAATTCTTCGACCTGACTTATCTTTTCCCTCTCTCTCTCTCTCTCTCTCTCTCTCTCTCTCTCTCTCTCTCTCTCTCTCTCTCTCTCTCTCTCTCTCTCTCTCTCTCTCTCTCTCTCTCTCTCTGCCCACATTGAGAATGCAGTTTTCTCACACACACAGGCTCTTATTATAAGGTATTACGAGACTATGGCACTTGCTAGGACTCAGTCGGCTGTGAGGCTCTGTCAGATTAGCATAAATACTGTACTAGGAGCAGGGCCCAGATCAGATTAGCATAAATACCGTACTAGGAGCAGGGCCCAGATCAGATTAGCACTAGCGCTGTACTAGGAGCAGGGCCCAGATCAGATTAGCATAAATACCGTACTAGGAGCAGGGCCCAGATCAGATTAGCACTAGCGCTGTACTAGGAGCAGGGCTCAGATCAGATTAGCACTAGCGCTGTACTAGGAGCAGGGCCCAGATCAGATTAGCATTAGCGCTGTGCTAGGAAAGACTAGGGCAGCACTGGCGCTGTGCTGAGACAGGTTAGGTCAGATTAGCACTGTGATGTGAAGGCTAGGTCAGATTAGCACTGTGCTGTGAAGGCTAGGTCAGATTAGCGTTAGCATTGTGCTAGGAGAGATGTGTTTGCCACCGTGCTGACCACAGCTCAGAGCGAGACCCGGGACATGGATCCAGCCAATCCCATGAGCAGCTCAACCGTTCGCTGTGTAAGATCAAGGCAGTTAGATCGCTAACGGACTGGACAGGCGGACAGATGAGGCCTATCAACGGCCATATTACTGCTACTTAACAACAGCCAACCAGGCGCTAGTATTGAGAACATGCTGGTGAGGAGTGGTTAGGGTTAGGGCCTCCCCCTTCCTGTTCCAGTTTCATCTTCTTCTTCACTTCTCTGCTATGCATACTTGCTTAAGTGCCTGTCTGCCTGTTTCTGTCTGTCTGTCTGTCTGTCTCTCTCTCTCTGTCTGTCTCTGTCTGTCTCTGTCTGTCCATCCCTGTCCTTAGCACTAGTAGGGCTATTTACGCAGAGTATTGTCTATTTTTATGTCTATTTTTCCTTAGTGGCTGTAAAATTCTGTAAAGGTACTTAGTTGAGGTTTGATGATGATGATGATGATGATGATAACGACTTGTGACATGACTTGACCAATGTTCCTGTCTTGATGGGGTTGGTGCTGTTCGCTTTGCCCCAAAATGGAGGACGTATCTCTGGGCTCCCAGTGCCAAACTACGGGGGAAGAACTTCAGGAGGAAAACAAAAGACAAGAGACGACAACTACGCTGTGATTTTGACTTTCAGACAATATGTTTTAAAAACAAACTGAGTTGTCAAGTTCAGGTTCTGTAATCGCTGTTGTAACCCTGCCTGCCCTCTGGCTGCTTTCTTTAGCGCGTACGGTGTTGTGACACATCTTGCCTCCTAGCTTGTTTCTGTGACATCTGATGTCAAGGTTGGAGGAGAAACACTTCTCAGCAGTTTAGGTCCAAACTTACAGAGAAGGAATCACCTTCCCAAAGAAGCAACGGAAAATGATCAAGCAATGTGTTCCTTCAGCTCGAAAGCACCGCGTTTGTCTGTCTGTCTGTTTCTCGTGCACTTCTCGTGCACTTCTCACACGGGTCACATGAACTTCTCACACGGGTCACATGAACTTCTCACACGGGTCACATGACTGGCGGGAGCTGGAGAAATAAAGTGGCTTTATTACAAGCAGATGATGATGGCAGGTCTGGAGAGTCTCCTCCTCATGGGGGATTATGCTGAGCTGTCTCGCTGTATCGGGACTCCCAGGGTTAGGTTAGGGTTAGGTTAGGGTTAACCCTACCAGGGTTAGGGTTAAGGGTTAGGTTAGGGTTAAACCTACCAGGGTTAGGGTTAAGGGTTAGGTTAGGGTTAACCCTACCAGGGTTAGGGTTAAGGGTTAGGTTAGGGTTAACCCTACCAGGGTTAGGGTTAAGGGTTAGGTTAGGTTAGGGTTAGGTTAGGGTTAGGGTTAACCCTACCAGGGTTAGGGTTAGGGTTAGGTTAGGGTTAGGGTTAACCCTACCAGGGTTAGGGTTAGGGTTAGGTTAGGGTTAGGTTAGGGTTAGGGTTAACCCTAACCCTCCCAACCAGGCGTGGCTCCACATGCAGCCAAAGGCAGAAGTGGACACAGACTCGCAAAACAGATGGTGAATACTTGCAGTGTATTCCTTCCTTCTCGGGAAAACCTTTAACGCACATGCTCAGAACGGGACGGTTGCTAACAGTGCCCGGCGGGCACAGCGCCCTCTGGCTGCACTTCCTGGGTCCTGAGCAATACACCTGTCCAGGTTCAACTTCCCACAGTCACAGAGCCTGGTTCAGACAGACAGACAGACAGACAGACAGGTCGAGAGAGCTCTTTCCATTATAGTATGATACGCACAAACCCACTTAAGGGGATACTCGTAGTCAGAAGGCAAAGGTTGTCTGATGCTGTCAAACTGCAAGCAGACATTCATATGGACAGACTGTAAGACTGACGAGGTATTAAAACACCTGACAAAGCTAGACTTTTGAGCGAACTATCCCTTTAAGTCTCACAGAAGTGACATACTAAGAGGCAAGAGTGTCATCTTTCAGTTAGCTATCACAGTTCCCCTGGAGCCCTGTTGTGTTCATATGCTAAGTGATGGTGATAAT
Organism: Borostomias antarcticus; assembly: GCF_949987555.1. Lineage (NCBI taxonomy): Eukaryota > Metazoa > Chordata > Actinopteri > Stomiiformes > Stomiidae > Borostomias > Borostomias antarcticus. The sequence goes on along the minus strand of NW_028175525.1, from coordinate 363,425 downwards.
GATGTATCATAAATCAAGTTTATTTAGGAGATTTCAAGTGAGGGTTTGTTACCATGGCGATTGTGTTGGGGATGTTCTTCAGAGGGAACAGGCTACAGGTTCCACTGCGTCTGTGATCTTTATATCTGGGTTCCTACTGACAGAGGTGATCTTTATATCTGGGTTCCTACTGACAGAGTTGATTCTGAATGGGAAGTAGTGATGCTATTTTGCTGTAATGTAGACAATTTCCCTTTTGTTGCTTGAGAAAAAAAAAACATGTCAAACAGCAGAGATGTGTTTCTTTTATGTCTGAGACACAAAGTGAGTTTTCCACTGGATATAAAACAGACAAGCTTTAGAATAATGGAAGTCTGTGAGAAACGGCAGTTTGAAACAAACAAAAAAACAACATCACAGATAAGCAAATTGTCTGGGGTAAGTGCTTGCATTTGCATATAGCGACAGACACACGCACACACACACACACACACACACACACACACAGCCCCAGCGCAGATGGCGAGGTGGTATGGAAAAGATAACAACATAATTGCTATCCACAAAGACTTTGAATGGTATTCATCAACATCATTGATAAGATCATTCCCACTCAGCAGTGAGGTTAACCACTCAACTGACTGGTAATACGACCAACTGGGCTCTAAGTGCCTACAAGAGCAACTCTGTAAAAACTACCCTGCCTCTCTCTTCTCTCACCCCCCCCCCCCCCCCCCCCTAACCCCCTAACCCTAACCCTAACCCCCCCCCCTCCTTCTCACACTCATCTAAGTCTGTATGTCACACAGCTATGACTGTCCAACACACACATGCAATGGGGGAAATATGAACACACACACACACCCATCTCTCAACTCAATCGAATTACATCTTTATTGGCATGATGAATCATTATCTCACCCCCCCCCCTTTCTCTCCCTCTCTCTCTCTCCCCTAATTGAGGCCATATTGTGACCATCCTCTGTGTCCCCTCACACAGCTCAGTAACTACACACACACCTGAACACACACACACCTGAACACACACACACCTGAACACACACACACCTGAACACACACACACCTGAACACACACACACCTGAACACACACACACCTGAACACACACACACCTGTACTGCTGCACCTGCAGGAGACGAAACAGCAGCTCTGGTCTCTGTTCAGGATGGGAGTCGGAGCAGAGGACACGCCCTCACCTGAGGAGGGAAGACCCCCACGCCCTCACCTGAGGAGGGAAGACCCCCACGCCCTCACCTGAGGAGGGAAGACCCCCACGCCCTCACCTGAGGAGGGCAGACCCCCACGCCCTCACCTGAGGAGGGAAGACCCCCACGCCCTCACCTGAGGAGGGAAGACCCCCACGCCCTCACCTGAGGAGGGAAGACCCCCACGCCCTCACCTGAGGAGGGAAGACCCCCACGCCCTCACCTGAGGAGGGAAGACCCCCACGCCCTCACCTGAGGAGGGCAGACCCCCACGCCCTCACCTGAGGAGGGAAGACCCCCACGCCCTCACCTGAGGAGGGAAGACCCCCACGCCCTCACCTGAGGAGGGAAGACCCCCACGCCCTCACCTCACCATAACCCGCTCTTTCCTAATCGCCCATAACCACCAAGCCCCAACCCTAACCCCAACCCTAGCCCCAACCCTAGCCCCAACCACCTAGCCCCAACCCTAGCCCCAACAACCTAGCCCCAACCACCTAGCCCCAACCCTAACCCCAACCCTAGCCCTAACCCCAACCCTAGCCCTAACCACCTAG
>NW_028175525.1:329164-354164 GCF_949987555.1 Borostomias antarcticus | reverse complement strand
TTTCCATTGCATCGCGTGTCATCTGAGATCTTGCAGACCACAGCGGCATGTTACAACCCTCCTCCTGAGCTCTGAGATGCGAGATGGAAACTCTGTGTCAGCACATCGGACAGCAACCGTCTGCCTACGAGGGACCCGACTCTTGGGAAAATCATAATTTAACGGACGAAAATACTGAATTTGTCCTCTCCTCCCTCCCGTTCCACCCTCGACTTGTAGGATCTATTTTCTGAACCAACCTGGTATTACGCTGCGGACGGCATGTCAACCCCTCAGACATTTCCCTGAAGTCTCGGCTGCCTAATAGGGCCCCTGAGGCGATATTAGTCCACACTAGTTATTAAGATGCGCTCAAGCTATCATTTGGTCTTCAAGATGTCAGTGCTGAGGAACTGATAACTGAATTGTGGGCATTTTATGCATCTATAACTGCTTTGAACACCACACCACAGTGAGGGAGATAATGCGATTAAAATAATGCCTTGCATGCAATGAAAAATAAAACTGGGCAAGGATGTTCTCATTTATTACAATTAGTAGCATGACAGAATGGTAGAATGACAGAATGGTAGCATGACAGAATGGTAGCATGACAGAATGGTAGCATGACAGAATGGTAGCATGACAGAATGGTTCACGAGTAGAAACATGTTACAGGCCAACAAACCCTTCAACTGAATAGAACGCCATGTGTCTGAAATATAGCTGCTTTAATTCAAATGGGACTTGAATGAACTGAAAAGCAGAAGTTACCGGCCGATGCCTTCAAGTAATCCACTGAGAGATCTCAAGGCTTTGAGGCGTAGGGACACTGGCTGTGGTGAGAGCGGGTTCAGCAGATGGCCCACCAGACGCGTCTAAAGTCTCATTCTGTTTTGTTTGGACGTTCACTGATTCAGCAGAGGGAACAACAGACGCGTCTAAAGGTTCCTTCTGCTGTTTTTCTCCTGTTGGGTGTTTGTAATCATCGGTGTTGCTGGTAGCCTGCAATGATTGGCTGTTCTCTAGCTGATTCAAATCCATTGAGGCATTATGGACCAAAGAGCCCGCCCCCCTGTAGCTGGGTTTTGATTGGACCTTCCTCAGAGCACCTTCCACCTGACTGGCTGAAGCTGTGGTGTTGGATGTTGATTGGACGCTGATTGTGGCACCGACCCTCCGAGTTGAGGGTTGGATGCTGCTCAAAGAGGGTTGGATGCTGCTGAAAGAAGCACTTCCTAGAATATCAGCAAACTGGATCGCCTTGAACTGGCGAGGGCGCTGAGCCCTCCTGATGAGGGGCGGAGCCCGTGGCCGGTTGGAGGCTTTGGCGTTTGGCTGATTTGGGGCTTTGACTCGTTTGCCTTTGACACGTTTTCCTTTCACCACACTGATGGTGAGCCTCCCAGCCTGGAGGTCCGATGCGCTGGGGGGGGGTTGGGGGGTCCTGGGTGGGCCAGTCCTAAGGTCAGTACCATTTTCATGCACCGATCCCACTTTGCTCACAGCTGTTTGGACTCCCCTGAAGGAGTAGATTCTCTTGTTGAGGTTAAAGCTTCGAGGGTTGCTAGTTCTCCTAGTCGTCTCAGGCCTCTGGGGTGGTTTGGGGTCCACAATGATATGGACATTCTGGCTCGGGGTGGTTTCTGTGGCAACGGTGGTAGACTGCGCAGTGGGGTCAGTTTGGGCTATGGCTGACTGCAATGAATTCTGGGTAGAACTGAGACCCTTGTGTGTGATCTGAGGACCGCTGATCACATGCCTAGTCTCTGAGTACTTTCTACTGGGTCTGTAGATGCCGAGGGAAGCCTCTCTTTGCACAGGGCTCTGACTGGTACTTGTGGGGTCAGCAGCGCCTGGGTCAGACACAGTGTTGGCTGTAGCAGATTTAAACATAATGGGGGAGATCCTGCTTTTGGGTTGCCAGGTCTGCGGGTTGCCATATTTGTCAGAATTGTGGTAGTTCTGCTTTTTGTCTAGTCCATCCAAGACGTTATCACTTTTAGGACTAGAGGTAGGCTCAGTCTGAAATGGAGTATTGGCGCCCTCTGTCTGTGCCGAGGCGGAACTACGGGTAGGTGGAGCGTTGACCCCCTTGAAAGCAAGCTTGTAGTTCTTGAACTGTCTTGGAGCTGTGGGGTTGTAGTCCCCCTGGGTGGCGTCTGAATCCCTCATGCTGTCCTCAGTTGAACCCGATTTGAATGTCCGTGGGGCTAACACATCAACACCAAAACCTGTTTGGACCTCATCTTTTAGACGTGGAGGCCGATTAATGTTCAAATTAGACATGTATATAGTAGGGGAGCTACCATACTGTATAGGCATTGGCCGGCTAGAGGCCAAGGCTTTGACACCATGATTTACACTACTTTGAACAGCCGCACTATCATCATAAAGCCTAGAACTTTCTGAGAGAACTGCCTCTGTTTTGCTTGGGTTTGGAAGAACGGCAGTGGGATTGGGAAGTCTGCTCTGGCTAAAGTCATACTTCTTGAAAACGTACGGATATCTGTTGACAGTATTCCCAAGATGATTTTCCCATGGTGTAGCTTTACCTTTTGAGTGTCTAGTGTAGGATTTGAAGGCTCTAGGTGACTGTTGGTTCTCATCCATAACTGGCGCCAACGTTGGCTTGGGAGGCCCATACTGAAGCCCCTTGAATCCGTAGAGGGTGTTGACGCTTGTGGGTCGTACTGGCTTGGAGGGGCCTGGGGCTCTTTCACCCTGAATGGAGGCTGAGGCTGGGGTTGGGGCTGGGGCTGAGGCCCTGGGACCAGGGTTCGTACTTCCGTGGGTGTAGCTAGGCTGGGTGTTCTTTGCAAACCGACCAAGGACTGAGCTATCCGGGCCTTGGCCTCTTTCAGGTTGAGAGACTGAGCTAGCCGGGCCTTGGCCTCTTTCAGGTTGAGAGACTGAGCTAGCCGGGCCTTGGCCTCTTTCAGGTTGAGAGACTGAGCTAGCCGGGCCTCGGCCTCTTTCAGGTTGAGGTTGAGAGACTGAGCTAGCCGGGCCTTGGCCTCTTTCAGGTTGAGGTTGAGAGGCTGAGCTAGCCGGGCCTCGGCCTCTTTCAGGTTGAGAGACTGTGTAGCTGTCGTCCCCTCGGACCCCTGAGGGGTTTCCTGACCCATAAACAGAGGATGTGTGTCTGTTTGTTTTCAGAGGAGAAGCATGTAGTCCATTTCTCTCCATAATTTCTCCTTTATAACCCGTCCCAGGCTGGCCAGTTCTGGGCAGGGGTCCCTTTAAGATGGAGCCCTGGACCTTCCTGAATGTGGCTCTCTCATTGGTTCTGTGTGGGGTTGCAGCAGTTGGAGATGAATCTGTAATTTCCATTGTGATTGGCTCTAGGCTCAAGTTAGGTTCAGTCTTGGAAGAGCTATATCCATGTTGGACAGGTTGCACACTAGACGAGCCAAGTCTCTCATACGTGCTCACGCCCGGGTTCACGCCCGGGTTCACGCCCTGCTTATAGCCGGAGATATCGGTTGCCAACTGGGCTTGTTTAGACACCCTCTCAAGGGTCCCAGAGTTCCTGGAGAAACTCCAGGAAGGTCCGGTATAAGGAGCCTTGCGCTCAGTGGGGGGGCTTTCTGTTGGGTGACCCCTGGCATGCCCTGGGGTTGTCCTGGTGACGGGGCTGGCCCCTGGGGTTGTCCTGGTGACGGGGATGGCTCCTGGGGTTGTCCTGGTGACGGGTCTGGCCCCTGGGGTTGTCCTGGTGACGGGGCTGGCCCTTGGGGTTGTCCTGGTGACGGGTCTGGCCCTTGGGGTTGTCCTGGTGACGGGTCTGGCCCTTGGGGTTGTCCTGGTGACGGGTCTGGCCCTTGGGGTTGTCCTGGCGACGGGGCTGACCCTTGGGGTTGTCCTGGCGACGGGGCTGACCCTTGGGGTTGTCCTGGCGACGGGGCTGACCCTTGGGGTTGTCCTGGTGACGGGGCTGACCCTTGGGGTTGTCCTGGTGACGGGGCTGACCCTTGGGGTTGTCCTGGCGACGGGGCTGACCCTTGGGGTTGTCCTGGCGACGGGGCTGACCCTTGGGGTTGTCCTGGTGACGGGGCTGGCCCCTGGGGTTGTCCTGGTGACGGGGCTGGCCCCTGGGGTTGTCCTGGTGACGGGGCTGGCCCAGCTGGGTTCGTGGCTGGCCCGGGGGGGCGGGCGCTTCACGGCGAAGCGACTGCGGTCGTAGACCCGCCGGACGCTGATCCACTGGACCGGCGCCGAGCCGGAGGAACCCTCCTCCCGGACTGGGCTGCTCCGGCCTGCAGGGGAACCCTCCTCCCGGACTGGGCTGCTCCGGCCTGCAGGGGAACCCTCCTCCCGGACTGGGCTGCTCCGGCCCGCAGGGGAACCCTCCTCCCGGACTGGGCTGCTCTGGCCTGCAGGGGAGAACCCATGATGAGACACGGGCCAGGAGCGAGACAAGCCTGGAGCATTTTACAACCGAGATGAATTAAATCCATTTGAAATGTTACTTGATATTGGATTGCATAGATTACTGAATCATTATGCCCCTGTGCACCATAGGTTACATAATTCTGTTTCTAAAGGTGCCTCAATTTCAGTTCATAAACCCCACGGTATTTTCAGTCTCCTAACCTTTATATCAGGTCATGGCAAGGGAGCTCAACTCCATATCAACAAGACAGCTCAACGTACGTCAAGCATTGACAAATTGATAAAACATTATGTCGAAGGATAAGGTTTTGTAAACGGCTGCTTGGTTATTGTTAAAAATTAGCTAGCCTGTATGGATTTATGTGCTTGCTTAAGTCCCTCTGGCCTCCTTAATGAAACCATACTGCAACAAGCCAATTGAATTTTGAGCAAGAGATAAGCAGTATGCATGCTCAAACACTGGAAGAACATGCGTACTTACTGCTGGAGGCATCTGAGCGCGTGTCAAACACAGCGAGCACGAGGAACACAAACAGCAGCCTGCGGGTAGAAAACGAGCTGATTTACAGGGTAAGGGTTACCCTAACCCTAACCCCTAACTCTAACCCTACCCCTACCCCTACCCCTAACCCTAACCCTAACCGGTACTCTGTACAGTGAAGCTGTTCATTCCTTTGCATGAGTTAGAAATCGATAGGTGCAATGGGTTTCATGGGACATATTCTTGCCTTAAATTAAATCCGAAATTCCTCGACATCATGGGGATCAACCGGCACAGTGGAATTAGACTGTAACTATGAAAGGCTTCCTGGGTCAGGGTTAAGTGTTTCCCAGCCCCAGCGCCCAGCTAAACGCTCACTGTGTCTGTTTCCCTTGATAAGCAGTTAGCCGCACCTGGCGTCAGCGAGACTTTGATTACACAGGTGCAACCAATGATGCTGATTGCTTCAGTTTTTAAAAAGAAATGATGCATAAGAGCATTTCGAGCTGCAATATTCAGCTGTATAGAGGTCCTATCACATTTTGAGTTTAAAGTAAAATGTAGGCCTAATGTTTCAGTTGGGATTGTTTTGTTGTCAACTTGACTTCTTTCTAGCATTTAGTTGATGCTGATCTCTCACAAGGCAAACGAGGAAACACTCTTAATATATAAACATTTATTTCTACAAAACAAAATAAATACAGTAGCCTGTGCTTTATCAAGCCTCCATCATCAGTCATGATGAAACATGAGCACCATACGAACATATAATCAAGGTCAATAAATAAAGGTTTTAAATTAAATGAAATACAATCATCATCATTCAACTATACAATTCCCCATTTATTATGAGCTTTCCATGTGAATAAATTATTTTGGTCCAAATAGTTTTGTGTGTAATGGACTGGCAGTGCAATGGCTGACATCCTTTTTGGACTTGTACAGTACGAAGGGAAAATTTAAATGTCTTTCAAACACGTGTTTGTTTTCCAGCTCTTCTCCCCAAATCCTCATCCCAGGAGGAGAGAGGTTATGAGCGAAGTCAGCACAGCGACACCTTCCTTCTCTCGGTCGGACCGTGGAGGTTTGAGGCTCTTTCTAGCGGTGGGCTTCTCAAATGATGTAGCAGGACATCAGGGCGAGGTCTCGTAAGTCATCATCAGTCATACAGTCTGCAGAGAAAGGGTAAAACGTGTATGAGCAGTGCACATTTGTGTATCTATGTCTAAAAGTTATAGCCTTAGTTTAAACAGTGAAGCACTGAAACGTGGTACTGAGGAGTGATGTGGGTAGGTAGGATACTTACGCGCTCCACGTCTCGGGTGGTCCTGTTGCGCGTTCCCCGTGAACTTGCCCCAAACGCGCCTCAGCGACCATCGGAACTTCCCACCCACGGTTCTTGGAGTTGAGGTATTTTCCTTGGCGGGACTGTCGTGGGACGTCTCTACCTCGCTCTGGTTCTCCTCCGTGTCCCCATCGCTGTCCTCTGGGACTCCCGCGACCACCATGCGCTCTAGGACGCATTCGTCGACCCGAAGCGCCCTCACCTCCCCACCAGAGACGGGGGTGATGTTTCTACACAGCGGGCAGACAATCGTTCTCTCGTCCTGTGAACCCGTCCCGGTGCGGTCAGATGTCCCCCCGCGCTGGGACAGGGTCCCCAGGGTCACCAGGCAGCTCGCACAGAAACTGTGTTTGCATTGTAGCTCGCGGGGACACCGTCGTCCCGTGTTGAAGTTCCGGTAACAAATTCCGCACTCGAGTTCTGAACACATTTTTATCAGACTATAGTTTGCTTTGTTGATCACACTGTCAGCCGTGAACTGAAGAACGGGGAGAATTTGCCCGACTTTTATTTCTTCGGGAAGTGCGTGGGAGGAGGGGGAGGAGGGGGAGGAGGGACTCACACCAAAACAAACACAACGCTCCCGATGACTAATGAGTTAGCTTTCATTCTGACGTCACTCTGTCTGAGCGACCTGACCTTCCTCCAACCACTCCTACCTCCCCTAACCCTAACCCTTACCCTACCTCACCCTAACCACTCCTACCTCCCCTAACCCTAACCCTAACCCTAACCACTCCTACCTCCCCTAACCCTAACCCTTACCCTACCTCACCCTAACCACTCCTACCTCCCCTAACCCTAACCCTTACCCTACCTCACCCTAACCACTCCTACCTCCCCTAACCCTAACCCTAACCCTAACCACTCCTACCTCCCCTAACCCTAACCACTCCTACCTCCCCTAACCCTAACCCTTACCCTACCTCACCCTAACCACTCCTACCTCCCCTAACCCTAACCCTAACCCTACCTCACCCTAACCACTCCTACCTCCCCTAACCCTAACCCTTACCCTAACCCTAACCACTCCTACCTCCCCTAACCCTAACCCTAACCCTAACCACTCCTACCTCCCCTAGCCCTAACACTAACCCTAACCACTCCTACCTCGCCCTAACCCTAACCCTAACCACTCCTACCTCCCCTAACCCTAACCCTAACCACTCCCCTACTGTAGCTATGGGCCTGTACAGGATAGACCAGGCTAGTCTACTCCCCTACTGTAGCTATGGGCCTGTACAGGATAGACCAGGCTAGTCTACTCCCCTACTGTAGCTATGGGCCTGTACAGGATAGACCAGGCTAGTCTAGGCGAGTCTATCCTGCTCTCTGTAGCTATGGGCCTGTACAGGATAGACCAGGCTAGTCTAGGCGAGTCTATCCTGCTCTCTGTAGACATGGGCATCATAAAACAGGAATGTATTTGAGCTGTTGAACCAGGCCACCAACGCGTGCTTTCATGGGAATGGGTCACAAATTCAAAGTTCTATATTTTCCACTGTAAGCCGTGTTGCATTAGCCTAAAGAAAGAAAGTGAGGAAACCCTTTGCCTTAGGTAAGCCTAAGTAACTTTAAGAAACTCGTACTTTTGTGAGAATAATTTTCGCAGGAACACAGATAACTAAGTAGCCTAGCCTAACTAATTGTGTTTAAGAACAAAAAGTACGACAGGGCATCATCTTTTAAAGTGTAGAAGACCTGACATGATGCGTCTGGTCTGTTAGATCAAGGTCTATCAGGAGTGTTTTCATATAGTAGCCTAGGCGACACTACCCCACAACAACAACAAATAGGGGAAGTCAACCAAATAGGGAACACAACCAAACACCCACGGTAGCTCCTCCCCTCGGGATTTCCCAGAAGACCTGGCGGCGCTTCCTCTTCTGACGCCCCGAGGGCGTGGCCTGACTGGCTACAGTGTGACGCAAGCTCCTGCGTTCCCATGGTAATCCTCAGACAGCAAGCAAAGCTTCCTCCAACTCTGCCGCATGAAAGCCAAGAGTAACAGGATCTGCCCAGTCGTGGGGGGAGAGTAGATATCTGAGGTGATCCCATTGTGATTTTTATTGTACCCCGTTTGATGTGTTGTGGTGCTGCCTGTAAGCAGAGCAGTTTTCCTCCTTGGCCCAGGCAGTTTGAGTTACAGTAAAAAGGATGTTTGATTATGTATGGAGACAAAGAAAATCCAGAGCCTCTTCTAGTAAAGAGAGATATGATCCCAGATGAATGAGAATATTTACTATTTTCCCCTCTGGCTGCACTTTCTTGAGTCCTGGTATTGAACTGGGTCCTAGTGCCTGTTGGCCTCAGTAACAACTACCCAGTCTGGCGTGCAACTAAGAACACACGGCTAGCCACGTGTTACTTGGTTACACTCATCCCAAACTCCACATCATGGCACCAATGTAACCTATACATTTTGGCATGCCTAGGGCGGAACCCAGGTCTTCCGCTTGGGAGGCGGACACGCTGACAGTTACACCAATCCTCCTTTGAGGAGTGAGTTTCACCAACACGTTTCATTCGGTTACACTTACATGTACAAAGAATTGGATAAGTGACATGATCACAGCGCAGCCGCAGGAAGACCCTAGCAGCTACTGGCCACCGCGTCTTCCTTCCTTCAGCCTTGGGAGGGCCGGCACTCAGTGGTCACAGAAAGTGGTCGCTAGCTAGCATTAGCCCTGTCCAGCTAGCTAGCATTAGCCCTGTCCAGCTAGCTAGCATTAGCCCGGTCCAGCTTTGCTGGCTCAGGCATCCTAAAAGGATTCTAGAATGTTCTCTGGTGTTTGTCCGGTTGTGGGTTTGTATCCTTCCTTGAGTCCTGAACAATACACCTGTTCATTTCATAAAGTACCTGGTTCTCAACATCGAAACACAGACAGACAGACAGACAGGTCAGACAGACAAACTGGTCAGACAGACAGACAGACAGACAGACAGACGGGTCAGACAGACAGGTCAGACAGACAGACGGGTCAGACAGACAGGTCAGACAGACAGACGGGTCAGACAGACAAACGGGTCAGACAAGACGGACAGACAGACAGACAGGTCAGACAGACAGACGGGTCAGACAGACAGACAGACGGGTCAGACAGACAGACGGGTCAGACAGACAGATAGACAGAGAGAGATTCCTGCCTTCATAGTTAGATGATTGACTTCGAGTATGCCGAGATCACTTTCCATTTCACCTCATCTACAGGCCTTCTGGTTCTAATCTTCAATGTTCTTATGGAGACTTTGTGAAGCCTTTGATGTTGTTGACTCCTTCAGGTTTGACACTGCAGGTTATCTCAGTGCTTCAGGTTTGACACTGCAGGTTATCTCAGTGCTTCAGGTTCACTGCAGGTTATCTCAGTGCTTCAGGTTCACTGCAGGTTATCTCAGTGCTTCAGGTTCACTGCAGGTTATCTCAGTGCTTCAGGTTCACTGCAGGTTATCTCAGTGCTTCAGGTTTGACACTGCAGGTTATCTCAGTGCTTCAGGTTCACTGCAGGTTATCTCAGTGCTTCAGGTTCACTGCAGGTTATCTCAGTGCTTCAGGTTCACTGCAGGTTATCTCAGTGCTTCAGGTTTGACACTGCAGGTTATCTCAGTGCTTCAGGTTTGACACTGCAGGTTATCTCAGTGCTTCAGGTTTGACACTGCAGGTTATCTCAGTGCTTCAGGTTCACTGCAGGTTATCTCAGTGCTTCAGGTTCACTGCAGGTTATCTCAGTGCTTCAGGTTTGACACTGCAGGTTATCTCAGTGCTTCAGGTTCACTGCAGGTTATCTCAGTGCTTCAGGTTCACTGCAGGTTATCTCAGTGCTTCAGGTTCACTGCAGGTTATCTCAGTGCTTCAGGTTCACTGCAGGTTATCTCAGTGCTTCTTCGGTAGAACGCACTGTTTTCTCTTCTGTTGACAGTGTGCTATAAGTGAGTACATTTTATTCATATAGCACCTTTCACAGACAGGGGTCAAAGTACCCAGATTCAGAACAACAGAAGCCATATAAGCAAGAAAGTAATCAGACTGGGAAATAAGGGGATAACGGTATCTGTTTTTGAAAGTGAGTTATCTTGTCACAAAGGTCTAGTGTTGCAATGACTAATGCAATGACTAATGTCTGTCTGTGAGCAGTGAACTGTGGTCAGATGTGCAAATACTCACATATCTCTTTTCTTTCTTAACGTCTCTCTACACATGCGCGCACACGCCAGATCTGTGCACAAACACACGTACTGAATGCTCATCAATATTCCATGAAGTGGACAAATGTGAATCAGTTCAGCTTTGTGGTTTGACTCAGCCACTGATAATGCAACGCAGTGCAAATGTGTTCCATATCTGGGATAGAGCTTTAAGAACAGAATAGAAAGAGGACAGCTCAAAGACATGAACATCATTTTTCTATATTCTGATGACTCTCTGTTGACTACAGCCTGGAACAGTTCTGACTTTCAGCTCTGTCACACTGTCTGTCAAATGGCTGTCAGGAAATTAAAACCCAGATAGTGAAAAGGAGAGGAGAGGTGTCATGGCGTCTAAAATGGAGATGCATCACAGTGAAGGTGGTACACCTCCGTATGGTTCACTGTCCTGGTTACCAACACATTATCATGGGGTTAATTAATGTCAGAGAAACCGAGAGTCACCCAGGGGTCCCAAACGATCCAGAGATGGATGTCGAGGGATGGCTGGAAATAAAGAAGGGGAGAGAGAGAGAGAGAGAGAGAGAGAGAGAGAGAGAGAAGGGTTGGACTCAGAAAGTGTGTTGGTTAATGTGTACACAGACAGAGAGAGGAAAGCAGAGGATCTGGGAGGGTTAAACTGTATGTGCCGACGTTCGGACCGTGAGGGGCTGGGTCAGAACTCCAGACTGGACCGTGAGGGGCTGGGTCAGAACCTCCAGACTGGACCGTGAGAGGCTGGGTCAGAACCTCCAGACTGGACCGTGAGAGGCTGGGTCAGAACTCCAGACTGGACCGTGAGGGGCTGGGTCAGAACCTCCAGACTGGACCGTGAGGGGCTGGGTCAGAACCTCCAGACTGGACCGTGAGGGGCTGGGTCAGAACTCCAGACTGGACCGTGAGGGGCTGGGTCAGAACCTACAGACTGGACCGTGAGGGGCTGGGTCAGAACCCCAGACTGGACCGTGAGGGTGTGGTCAGAACCCCAGACTGGGCTGAGGGTGTGGTCAGGTGTCTCAGAGGGGTGAGTGCCCTTCGCTTATCTCCTGCTACACAGTGTTGTCTGACCTACATAGCCAGCGCATTTATACCAGACATACTGTAGCCAGTTTATGATACTGTTAATAGCATGTTAATAGCATGTTCATAGCTTGTTCATAGCATGTTCATAGCTTGTTCATAGCATGTTCATAGCATGTTCATAGCATGTTCATAGCATGCATGCCGCCATATTATTCCTCATCATGTGTTGTATTTAGGAGTAGACAACCAGTTAATCAATGAGAACAGAGTAAAAGTAAAATCATTTCACAAAACAGTCATTGGAGAGATATTCAGCCGTGAGTCGATTACACTTGAATTACTCAGACTGAATTACTCAGATTAAATTGCGATGAATACACCATAATGTATAAACCTGCATTAATTACAATGCTACAATTAGACATTTCAGAATGCGTGTTTCCTGAATCTCTGCCCCTACACAGCCAGCCTGGGTGGATACAGACGAGGGAGTCTTATTGCCAGGCAACCGTCCCCCTTGAGTGGCTGGGGAGTCCCTGAGTCCTGTGAGGGTGAGAGGTTTGGGACGGGAGGGTGAGAGGTTTGGGACGGGAGGGTGAGAGGTTTGGGACGGGAGGGTGAGAGGTTTGGGACGGGGGACGGGAGGGTGAGAGGTTTGGGACGAGAGGGTGAGAGGTTTGGGACGGGAGGGTGAGAGGTTTGGGACGGGAGACTCTGAAGTAAACACTTGTTACCAACCACAACCTGCAATGCTCCAAGGAGAAGTGTTCAGTATGATAGTTCAGTGTGAGTGTTCAGTATGAGTGTTCAGTATGAGTGTTCAGTATGTAACAGGACAAACCTGTTGAATTACGCTATCACTATATAAATAATACCAATACTAGTATGACTCACTAATACAAATGATTGAGTACTAATACAAATGATACTAATAATGGCATTGTTGCCTGTATGTAATTGTAGTTCACTTTTCTACAGGGAGTTGTAGTCTTTGGATTCCACACAGTGCTGTAGGGCAGAGTATAACATTCATATAGAGAATACTGTAGCCTGCTTTTTGAAAGTGTTCAGTTAATGTGAGTAAGGGTTAGGGCTAGTAGTAGTAGTAGTAGTAGTGGTAGTAGTAGTAGTGGTAGTAGTAGTAGTGGTAGTAGTAGTAGTAGTGGTAGTAGTAGTAGTAGTAGTAGTAGTAGTGGTAGTAGTAGTAGTAGTAGTAATAGTAGTAGTAGTGGTAGTAGTAGTAGTAGTAGTAGTAGTAGTAGTGTGATGGTTCGGTGTGGGACCCAGGCGCAACAGGAATGGAGGAGGCAAGGAACGGTTAAGCCTGGAGGGGCGATTTAATAAGGTAACACAAAGGGGGAGCCACAAAAAGGGATGCCACAAAATATAATGGGAGAGAAAAAATAGGAGCCACAAAACTGCCACTAAATAATAAAAATGTTCTTGGCTCAAGGGAGCCAGAGGGATCCGGAGGTGGAGCAGGGTGAGGGCTCTGCTAGCTGGTACAACTCAGCAGAGGGGGTCCGGGATACTGGAGAGACGAGGAGGAGAGGCAGGGTGAGTGATAGTAATCACGAGCAGGGAACGAGAAAGCACTACAAAAACACAGGTAAGTACAATCGTAGGCTAGGCTATACTTTACCACATATGTTATGGTAAGATCTGGCGATGAATGGAGAGTAGACCAGGTTCTTGTAGGGGTTGAAGGTGATTGCAGAACGAGGGACAGGTGTGGTGATGATGAATGGGAAACCGGTGAGTAGAGCCGCGCCCGCGTCATCGTCGGAGACGAGCGCGCCGTTGTAGTTGTTGCGCACGGGCCGATGTGCTGGGCATGTCGGGATCTGACTCTTCGTCACCGGAGTGGGAGGAGACAGCCGAGTCCGCGGAGCTGGCCGGAGACGGGGAACGCCCGGTAGTGAGGGGAAACTCCGGAGAGCCAGAGCGTCGCATGCCTGGGCCGAGGCGACGTGCGGTAGAGCGCGTAGGACGCCCCGAGCGCGCAGCGGGCCCAGAGGGGAGAGAGGGAGGCGGTTGTGGAGGCGAGGGCATGCGAGCCGTAACAGGACCCCCCCCCCCGAGGGGAGCCACCCGGCGACCGACCGGGGGCGTCAGGGTGGGCCCGGTAGAAGTCCCGGAGGAGAGACGGGTCCATGATGAGCTGCCTGGAGACCCAGCTGCACTCCTCGGGGCCGTACCCCTCCCAATCCACCAGGTATTGGAACCCCCGACCCCGGCGGCGCACCTTCAGCAGCCGCCGAACCGTCCACTGGGGATGCCCGTCGACCATCTGGGGAGGCGGAGGAGCTGGGGCAGAAGGTATGAGGGGACTCGAGGAGACAGGCTTGATTTTGGACACGTGAAATACAGGGTGTACCCGCATGGAAGCAGGGAGCTTCAGACGTACCGCAGCTGGGTTCAGGACACGGTCGATCTCGAAGGGCCCAACGAAGCGTGGAGCCAGCTTCCTGGAGGGGACCTGGAGCGGAAGATCAGCGGTGGAGAGGTAGACTCGTTGACCGGGTCGGTACACTGGAGCAGGAGTGCGGCGGCGGTTGGCCCCGCGGCAGGAGCGCTCGTTGGAGCGGAGCAGGGCCCTGCGGACCTCCCTTCAGACACGGCGACAGCGGCGGAGGTGGGCCTGGACGGAGGGGACGGAGGCCTCCGATTCCTGGAGAGAGAACAGCGGGGGCTGGTACCCGAGGGATGACTCGAACGGAGACCTGCCAGTGGCAGCGCTGGTCAGGGCATTGAGGGAGTATTCGACCCAGGGCAGGTCCTTGCTCCAGGAGGTGGGGTGGAGAGCCGACACACAGCGGAAAGCGGACTCCAGGCTCTGGTTGGCCCGTTCGGCCTGGCCGTTGGTCTGCGGGTGGTAGCCAGAGGAGAGGCTGATGGTGGCGCCTATCTCCCTGCAGAAGGCCCTCCAGACCTGGGAGGTGAATTGAGGCCCACGGTCTGAGACAATGTCCCGGGGGAGACCGTGGAGCCGGTAGACGTGCTGGACGAGGAGCTCGGCTGTCTCCGCAGAGGACGGGAGCTTGGGGAGCACCACCAGGTGGACCGCCTTGGAGAACCGGTCCACCACGGTGAGGATGACCGTGTTGCCCCTGGAGGGGGGAAGACCGGTGATGAAGTCCAGGGCGATGTGGGACCAGGGACGGCTGGGGACCGGGAGAGGACGCAGGAGGCCAGCCCGGGGCTGGTGGGACGCCTTGCTGCGGGAGCAGACGGGACAGGCGACAACAAACTCCCGGACGTCGGACCTCATGGAAGGCCACCAGAACCGTCGGCTCAGGAAGGAGAGGGTGCGGTGAACCCCGGGATGGCACGCAAACCGGCTGGCATGGCCCCACTGGAGCACCCGGGACCGGACCGAGTCAGGCACGAAGAGCCGGCGAGGAGGGACGTTGGCCGGACTGGGTTGGGCGCGTTGGGCCTGCCTCACCACTGCCTCGATGTTCATGGTGACCACCCCTATGACACGTGAGGCCGGCAGGATGGTCTCAGGCTCCGCGGGGGGCGCCTCGGGCGCGTGGAGGCGGGACAGCGCTTCGGCCTTGGCGTTGCGGGAGCCGGGCCGGAAGGTGAGGGTAAAATCGAACCTCCCAAGGAACTGTGACCACCGCGCCTGGTGGGAGTTGAGGCGCTTGGCCGCCCGGATGAAGGTCAGGTTCTTGGGGTCAGACCAGACAAGGGTGGTGTGTTCCGCGCCCTCAAGCCAGTGGCGCCACTCCTCCAAGGCCCCCACCACCGCCAACAACTCCCTGTTCCCGATGTCGTAATTGACCTCAGCTGGGGTGAACCGGCGGGAGAGGAAGGCACAGGGGTGCAACTTCTGGTCCTCCACTGACCGCTGGGACAGAACAGCACCGATGCCTGTGTCCGATGCGTCCACCTCGACCACGAACTGCCTGGAGGGGTCAGGATGGAGAAGGACCGGGGCGGTGGTGAAGCGCTCCTTGAGCGCGGAGAAGGCGGCGCTGGCAGCCGGGATGAGGGATGAGGTGAGGTGGGTGAGGGGAGCTGCTACCCGGCTGTAGTCCCGTATGAAACGGCGGTAAAAGTTAGCGAAGCCAAGGAAGCTCTGAAGTTGCCTCCGGGTAGTGGGTTGAGGCCATTCGACCACGGTCTTGATTTTGCGGGGGTCGGGTCGCGTCAGGCCTCCCTCCACAATGAGCCCCAGGAACTCCACTGATGAGGAGTGAAAGGTGCACTTCTCCGCCTTAATGTACAGGCGGTTCTCCCGGAGACGCTGGATGACCATGCGGACGTGTTGGACGTGCTCCTCAGCGCTCCTGGAGAATACCAGGATGTCGTCCAGGTAGAGGACCACAAAAACGTCCAGCATGTCCCTGAGCACGTCGTTCATCAGCGCCTGGAAGACGGCGGGGGCGTTGGTGAGGCCGAAGGGCATAACGAGGTACTCGTAGTGGCCACGGGAGGTCTTGAAGGCGGTCTTCCATTCGTCCCCCTCACGGATACGCAGCAGATGATACGCGTTCCTGAGGTCCAACTTGGTGAAGATGGTGGCACTGATGAGGGGTTCAAAGTTGGAGCTCATGAGGGGGAGTGGGTATTTGTTTTTTACCGTGATGTTGTTGAGCAGCCTGTAGTCGATGCACGGCCTCAGATCTCCACCCTTCTTCTTAACGAAGAAGAACCCCGCTGCCACCTGGGATCGAGATGGTCGGATGAGACCCTCGGCCAAGCACTCGGAGATGTAGGTGTCCATGGCTGCTTTCTCCGGGAGGGAGAGGTTGTAGAGACGACTGGCTGGGAGAGTGGCGCCAGGGTGGAGCTCGATGGCGCAGTCGTAGGGTCGATGAGGGGGCAGTGTGCGGGCGCGCTCCTTACTGAAGGCCTCTCCGAGGTCGTGGTACATCGAAGGGACCGTGGAGAGGTCAGGAGGAGCGGGACGGGGCCGGTCAACCCGAGTGGAGGTCTGAGCAGCTCGGAGGCAGCGGGCGTGGCAGGTGGTGCTCCAGCTGAGGATGCGCCCCGAGCTCCAGCAGACATGAGGGGTATGGAGTTCCAGCCAGGGCCTCCCTAGGATGAACGGAGCGTCGGGAGAGTGGATGACGAAGGGGCGGACGTCCTCCACGTGGTTTCCCGAGACTGTGAGGGTGAGGGGCAGGGTCCGGTGCGTGATGGGGCCCATGGGATGGCCATCCAGAGCGAAAGCCGAGAGGGGCCTCTCCAGAAGGGAGAGAGGGAGCGCCGCTTTGTGGGCGAACTGGACGTCCACGAAGCTCTCGTCGGCACCGGAGTCGATGAGGGCAGGGACGGAGAGCGTGTGCCCCTGCCAGGCGAGGGTGACAGTGAACCTGGCGGCACGGGTCCGGGATTGGGGATGGATGAGCCGGCTCACTCGGTACCCCCTGGCGAGTGAGCCTACTCTTTTTGCCGCCCTGGGAGGTGCAGAGGGACAGGAGTCGACGGCGTGCGCTGGGCTAGCGCAGTATATGCACAGTCCGTTCTTTCTCCGGTGCTCACGCTCTGCAGGGGTCAGTCGGGTCCGGCCCAGTTGCATGGGTTCCTCTCCAGCGGTGTTTGGGGGGGCGAGGGAGGCCGGGGCAGGCCGCGAGAGACCGGTAGAGGGAGGTGGAGACGGTCTGGGTGCGCTGTGGTGTTGGTGCGCCCGCTCGCCCCTGCGTTCCCGGTGGCGCTCGTCTATGGCTATGGAGAGGAAGACGAGTTGGTTCAGGGTCGCTGGTCTGTCTCTTCCAGAAAGGCTGTCCTTCATGGCGTCCCCCAGGCCCCGTCGGAAGGCGCTGTACAGTGCAGACTCGTTCCAGGAGCAACGGGCAGCGAGGATGCGGAACTCCGTGGCGTAGTCCGCTACTGAGCTGGAACCCTGGGTGAGGGCGGAGAGAGCAGCGTCCGCGTCCTGTCCGTGGACGTCGTGGTCAAACACAGTCCTGAATTCTGCCACGAAGGCTGTGTAGTCCTGCATGTAGGCAGCTGCGCCCTCGCGACCCGCCATGACCCAGCGGCGAGCCCGTCCCGTGGTTAGGTTAGCGATGTAGGCTATGGGAGCTGACGCAGTGGAGTACATGCTTGGCTGGAGATCAAACACGTACTCACACTGCATGAGGAACTCCCGGCAGAGGGTGAATGTCCCGTCGTAGGGGGCCGGGGAGGCGAGATGGGGCTCCCGGTTTGGTGGAGCGGTGGGGTTCAGGAACGGAGCCAGGCGGGCACTGAGCGCGGTGACCTGGTCGGACAGGGTGCTGACCAGAGTAGCGAGTCCCCTCAGTCGCTCGTCCTGGGCTTGCTGTTGGGCGGATACCTGCTGCAGTTGCTCAGCTTGGGTCTGTTGGAGGGCTTGGAGTGGTCCGGGAGGTGCAGGTCTCTCCTCCATGTTGGCTAAACTGGCCAGATCTTACTGTGATGGTTCGGTGTGGGACCCAGGCGCAACAGGAATGGAGGAGGCAAGGAACGGTTAAGCCCGGAGGGGCGATTTAATAAGGTAACACAAAGGGGGAGCCACAAAAAGGGATG
Organism: Borostomias antarcticus; assembly: GCF_949987555.1. NCBI lineage: Eukaryota > Metazoa > Chordata > Actinopteri > Stomiiformes > Stomiidae > Borostomias > Borostomias antarcticus. Next base: position 336,255 of record NW_028175525.1, on the reverse strand, counting down.
CCACAAAATATAATGGGAGAGAAAAAATAGGAGCCACCAAACTGCCACTAAATAATAAAAATGTTCTTGGCTCAAGGGAGCCGGAGGGATCGGGAGGTGGAGCAGGGTGAGGGCTCTGCTAGCTGGTACACTCAGCAGAGGGGGTCCGGGATACTGGAGAGACGAGGAGGAGAGGTAGGGTGAGTGATAGTAATCACGAGCAGGGAACGGGAAAGCACTACAAAAACACAGGTAAGTACAATCGTAGGCTAGGCTATACTTTACCGCATATGTTATGGTAAGATCTGGCGATGAATGGAGAGTAGACCAGGTTCTTGTAGGGGTTGAAGGTGATTGCAGAACGAGGGACAGGTGTGGTGATGATGAATGGGAAACCGGTGAGTAGAGCCGCGCCCGCGTCATCGTTGGAGACGAGCGCGCCGTTCTAGTTGTTGCGCACGGGCCGATGTGCTGGGCATGTCGGGATCCGACTCTTCGTCACCGGAGTGGGAGGAGACTGCCGAGTCCGCAGAGCTGGCCGGAGACGGGGAACGCCCGGCAGTGGGGGGAAACTCCGGAGAGTCAGAGCGTCGCATGCCTGGGCCGAGGCGACGTGCGGTAGAGCGCGTAGGACGCCCCGAGCGCGCAGCGAGCCCAGAGGGGAGAGAGGGAGGCGGTTGTGGAGGCGAGGGCATGCGAGCCGTAACAAGTAGTAGTAGTGGTAGTAGTGGTTGTAGTGGTAGTAGTAGTAGTAGTAGTAGTAGTAGTAGTAGTAGTAGTAATAGTAGTGGTAGTAGTAGTAGTATTAGTAGTAGTAGTAGTAATAGTAGTAGTAGTAGTAGTAGTAGTAGAGCCTGGGGAGGGGATCAGCAGGTAGAGGAGGGATCAGCAGGTAGAGGAGGGATCAGCAGGTAGAGGAGAGATCAGCAGGTAGAGGAGGGATCAGCAGGTAGAGGAGGGATCAGCAGGTAGAGGAGAGATCAGCAGGTAGAGGAGGGATCAGCAGGTAGAGGAGGGATCAGCAGGTAGAGGAGGGATCAGCAGGTAGAGGAGGGATCAGCAGGTAGAGGAGGGATCAGCAGGTAGGGGAGGGATCAGGAGAGAGGGGAGGGATCAGCAGGTAGAGGAGGGATCAGCAGGTAGAGGAGGGATCAGCAGGTAGAGGAGAGATCAGTAGAGAGGGGAGGGATCAGCAGGTAGGGGAGGGATCAGGAGAGAGGGGAGGGATCAGCAGGTAGGGGAGGGATCAGGAGAGAGGGGAGGGATCAGCAGGTAGAGGAGAGATCAGCAGGTAGAGGAGGGATCAGCAGGTAGGGGAGAGATCAGCAGGTAGGGGAGAGATCAGGAGAGAGGGGAGAGATCAGGAGAGAGGGGAGAGATCAGTAGAGAGGGGAGGGATCAGCAGGTAGAGGAGGGATCAGCACGACCATGAATCTTATGACTTACAGGCTTTGGAATGTTTCTTAAACTGAGCGGTAGTGGCGGACCTAACCCAACCCCCCCTCAAGGTTCCCGGTTCAAGACTCACACAGTTTAACCCATGTAGACCAATCCTATCTAATTTGATAGCAGTCATCTGCGCACTTAGAAACTCAAGTGTGTCTTTTAATAAACAGTTTGTTTGTCCTTTTAGACTATTCATGTAATCCTGCTCCATTTTCACCCAGTAACGCTAAAGCCATAGTAGGCTTCTTCTTCACTAGGAAACATTCAAACTGATGTTTTTTTCTTGACTGTGCTCTCTCAGGTGTAGCTGGAGACAGCGGCATCAGCTGATCACCCCGGCGCCTGACTGACTCCGCCCACCTCTCCTCCAGATCCAGCTCCTAGCTCCACCCCCCCCCCCCCCCGGCCCTCGATGGCTCCACCCCCCGCTCCGGAGCGCTGTCAGGGGGCCCCGGCGCCAGCTGAGGGCCCCCCCTACACAGAGTCCACGGAGGTGGAATGCCCCATCTGCTACCAAGAGTACAACCAGTTCGCCAAATGCCCCAGAATGCTCGAGTGCCTCCACGTCTTCTGCACCGACTGCCTCCAGAGGATGCAGCTGTGTCCCTTCGACCCCCCGGACCCCGAGAGCCCCCCCGCCATCTGCTGCCCCCTCTGCCGCCACCCCACGCCCCTGGGGTCCGGCGACGCCCTCTCTCTGCCCTGCAACTCCCGCATCCTGGCCCGCCTGCCCCCCGTGACCCTGCGCCTGCCCCCTGTGACCCTGCGCCTGCCCCCCGTGACCCTGCGCCTGCCCCCCCTGGCAGCCTCCCGCCTGGCCTCGTTGCCCCAGCGCGTGGTGCTCACCCTGGGCGCGTGCCGGGACGCCCAGCTCATCGTCCTGCCCTCGGTCAGCCTGCGCGTGGAGCGGATGCACCCGGGGGAGTCGCACGGCGGGGCGCCCGGTCTGATGGACGAGGCCGAGGTGATCCGGCAGCACCGCAGGACGCTGGTGTGCGTGCAGCTGATGGCGCTGGCCTTCTGGGTGCTGTTCCTGATGACCTGCGTCGTGGGGGTGGTGTTCGGCCCCGGCTTCTTCCACAACTGAAGAGCAGGACGACGAAAATGCATCCCGCCTTCCTATATGGAGGACATGATGAACTTGTTTGGACAGGACCTGTCTTGCACACTGTACAGACTATGAGTCCCATGCAGTAGTTTAGTGGAGGGTGGGCTATACAGAATATACCCACGTCTTTATCCATGGGCCGACAGTAGACCCACTTCTTTAAACACCACTAATGTAAAAACTGTAACATTTCTGCTACAGTAGACCCACTTTTTTAGTCAGAGTGAACACACCCTTGGTTCCATGCAAATTCAAACTCGTCCACTTCAGTGTACATTTTAAATGTAGATTCCAAATTGGTCTGCATTTTGCCTTTCTGTGTAGACATAGTTGGTTCTGGACGGAGCGTTCACCTTTTACTGATTAAGAGTGCCCTCTAGTGGGCTACAACTGTAGTGATCATCTAAACTGTATTTATGGGCACTGATAGTTCACACGGCTTCTTGGCTGCCCGTAGTATGGGCGTATGTTTTATTTAAACGAAGACCTCTACATCTCATGTAGACCATATTAACAGAATAGAACTGTGGGTAAATAAAGCACCTATATATATATTATATAATTTAAAAAATAAAAAAGTGTACCGCCATATGCAGACATCATATCTTGTCAACGAATAAAAGCTTTGAATACATGAACATCTCACATTTTGACACAAGCAGTCTGCACCCTGGAGGTATAGGTCTGCACCCTGGAGGTATAGGTCTGCACCCTGGAGGTATAGGTCTGCACCCTGGAGGTATAGGTCTGCACCCTGGAGGTATAGGTCTGCACCCTGGAGGTATAGGTCTGCACCCTGGAGGTATAGGTCTGCACCCTGGAGGTATAGGTCTGCACCCTGGGTGGTCTGTGCACGCTGGGAGAACGTAAAGAGGAACACACACGTCATACGCCGCGTTGGCTGCTCGCGCAGAGAGGTTTTTACCCCCCTCCCCTCCGTGTGTTTCTACCCCCCTCCCTCCGTGTGTTTCTACCCCCCCTCCCCTCCGTGTGTTTCTACCCCCCCCCCCCCCCCTCCGTGTGTTTCTACCCCCCCTCCCCTCCGTGTGTTTCTACCCCCCCTCCCCTCCGTGTGTTTCTACCCCCCTCCCCTCCGTGTGTTTCTACCCCCCCCCTCCGTGTGTTTCTACCCCCCCTCCCCTCCGTGTGTTTCTACCCCCCCTCCCCTCCGTGTGTTTCTACCCCCCCTCCCCTCCGTGTGTTTCTACCCCCCTCCCTCCGTGTGTTTCTACCCCCCTCCCCTCCGTGTGTTTCTACCCCCCCTCCCCTCCGTGTGTTTCTACCCCCCCCCCTCCGTGTGTTTCTACCCCCCTCCCCTCCGTGTGTTTCTACCCCCCTCCCTCCGTGTGTTTCTACCCCCCTCCCCTCCCCTCCGTGTGTTTCTACCCCCCTCCCCTCCGTGTGTTTCTACCCCCCCTCCCCTCCGTGTGTTTCTACCCCCCCTCCCCTCCGTGTGTTTTTGTGGGGAGAAGTTGTGGCTGGTTGGTTGGTCGTGTGAATGCAGGCTGGTTGGTTGGTTGGTCGTGTGAATGCAGGCTGGTTGGTTGGTTGGTCGTGTGAATGCAGGCTGGTTGGTTGGTCGTGTGAATGCAGGCTGGTTGGTTGGTCGGTCGTGTGAATGCTGGTTGGTTGGTTGGTCGTGTGAATGCAGGCTGGTTGGTCGTGTGAATGCAGGCAGGCTGGTTGGTTGGTCGTGTGAATGCAGGCTGGTTGGTTGGTCGTGTGAATGCAGGCTGGTCGGTCGTGTGAATGCAGGCTGGTTGGTTGGTCGTGTGAATGCTGGTTGGCTGGTTGGTTGGTCGTGTGAATGCAGGCTGGTCGGTCGTGTGAATGCAGGCTGGTTGGTTGGTCGTGTGAATGCTGGTTGGCTGGTTGGTCGGTCGTGTGAATGCAGGCTGGTTGGTTGGTCGTGTGAATGCAGGCTGGTCGGTCGTGTGAATGCAGCGTGTGCGTGGTTTTTTAACCCCTCCGCAAAAGGGGAATGTGAGGTTTTTGTATTATTGGTAGACGGTTAAAGGAGAGGCGCTTTATTTGACACGGTTTTGTCTCTTTTTCTATTCGTCCTGTAGAGTAGAGCTCTGGCCAGTCCTCCAGCTCCCCCCCGCTAGCCACATAGCTGCTAACAGACTCACTCTTCTCAATAGTTTTTGTGGGACAGCAGAAAGAGCCGAGCGCAATGGCAGAAACCAAGATAATTTACCACATCGACGAAGAGGAGACTCCGTACTTGGTGAAGATTCCCATTCCTGCCGAAAATATTACCTTGTTGGATTTTAAACAGGTCTTGAACAAGCCCAACTACAAATTCTTTTTCAAGTCTATGGACCAGGACTTCGGGTGAGTGACTAGTCGTGATTGAGCACCGGAGGGGACGAGGGAGCAGAGAGTAGTTTATAAACCCGTCTAGGGTTAGGGTTAGGGTTAGGGGGGTTAGGGTTAGGGTTAGGGGTAGTGGTTAGGGTTAGGGTTAGTGACTGGTAGTGATTGGGGTTAGGGGTAGTGATTGAGCACCGGAGGGGATGAGGGAGCAGAAAGTAGTTTCTAAACCCGTCTAGGGTTAGGGGTAGGGGTAGTGAGGGTTAGGGGTAGGTTAGGGTTAGGGGTAGTGATTAGAGGGTTAGTGTTAGGGTTAGGGGTAGTGAGGGTTAGTGTTAGGGTTAGGGGTAGTGAGGGTTAGTGTTAGGGTTAGGGGTAGTGAGGGTTAGTGTTAGGGTTAGGGGTAGTGAGGGTTAGGGTTAGGGGTAGTGAGGGGTAGGAGTAGGGGTAGTGATTGGGGTTAGGGTTAGGGGTAGTGAGGGTTAGGGGTAGGGTTAGGGGTAGTGATTGGGGTTAGGGGTAGTGATTGGGGTTAGGGTTAGGGGTCGTGGTTAGGGTTAGTGGTTAGGGGTAGGGTTAGGGGTAGTGAGGGTTAGGGGTAGTGAGGGTTAGGGTTAGTGGTTAGGGGTAGGGTTAGGGGTAGTGAGGGTTAGGGGTAGTGAGGGTTAGGGTTAGGGGTAGTGAGGGTTAGGGTTAGGGGTAGGGTTAGGGGTAGTGAGGGTTAGGGTTAGGGTTAGGGTTAGGGGTAGTTAGGGTTAGGGGTAGTGAGGGTTAGGGGTAGGGTTAGGGGGGTTAGGGTTAGTGTTAGGGTTAGGGGTAGTGAGGGTTAGGGTTAGGGGTAGTGAGGGTTAGGGTTAGGGGTAGTGAGGGTTAGGGTTAGGGGTAGTGAGGGTTAGGGGTAGTGAGGGTTAGGGGTAGGGGTAGTGATTAGAGGGTTAGGGTTAGGGGTAGTGATTAGAGGGTTAGGGGTCGTGATTGGGGTTAGTGTTAGGGGTATTGAGGGTTAGTGTTAGGGTTAGGGGTAGTGAGGGTTAGGGTTAGGGGTAGTGAGGGTTAGTGTTAGGGGTAGTGAGGGTTAGGGTTAGGGGTAGGGTTAGGGGGGTTAGGGTTAGGGGTAGTGAGGGTTAGGGTTAGGGGTAGTGGTTAGAGGGTTAGGGTTTATACCCGTTTATGCTCCCGTCTGTAAAAGTAACCATATGACCCGCGAGATGCTGCTAGATGCTCTTCTTTTCGAAATGACATCACTTGTTACATTGTATTAACACTTTAACACTTTAACACTTTAACACTTTAACACTTTAACACTTTAACGGGCTTTGATGCAGAACACGCGCGGTATTGCCGGGAAAGTTGTCAAAAGTAGCGCATGATTCGTCACAATGTTGCAATTTATTTAATTTGAATAATCAGGCTATGGTCATGAACATCCTGCTCTGCGCAGTGCGAGGCCGTGGGGTTGGGCTAACCCTATAACCCTAACCATAACCCTCACTACCCCTTACCCCCCTAACCCTAACCACTACCCCTAACCCTATCACCTCACTTGGGTCCTGCGGGCACCAAATGTCCCATAACGTCACGTATTTTTGTGAATGGCTGTTGCCCATCAGTTGAAACTGGAGGGGGGGGGGGGGGGGAGGGGGCTGGGTGGCCTTCTCAATGGAGACCCATCTAATTTATATTCAACAAAGTGACCCAACCCTCCTCGTCCCGTGGTGAAGGGCGAGGGTGAGTAATTGGGGACGAAGAGCACAGGCCTGCTGAGAGTAGCCTGTAAGAAGCCCACTTAACACACAGGCAGCGCAAATCATCAATAAACGGCCCTCTCGCACATTGCTTAGTTAATCCTCCTCCCTCTCTCTTCCTCCACCCACTCCATCATCTTGAGAAATCCTCTGCTTTTCTTCCTTTTGGGAGAACAGCCAGCTTTTTGTATCCCTACATAACACTGGCCTTGGTCTGCTAGCAACCCTTTATTCTCTCTCTCTCTCTCTCTATTTCTCTCTCTCTCTCTTTCTCTCTAACTCACTCTCTTTCTCTCTCTCTATTTCTCTCTCTCTCTCTCTCTCTCTCTCTCTCTCTCTCTCTCTCTCTCTCTCCCCCCTTTCTCCCAGCTAAATCATAGAGACTGAAAGAGTAGTCTCCTCAAACAATTAATCTTTCTGCTGGTTGCTTGTCTGCTGGTTCCCTGCTAGGTGAGTGAATGCATGTTTGGGACGGTGTGCTTCTGTTAGAAACATGG
>NW_028175525.1:295977-323477 GCF_949987555.1 Borostomias antarcticus | reverse complement strand
CGTGTGTGTGTGTGTGTGTGTGTGCGTGTGTGTGTGTGTGTGTGCGCGTGTGCACGCACAGGACTCTGGAGTAGAAAGAGTGTTGAGAGACTTGAGAATCTTCCGGATTTTCGAGGGCACCAACGACATCCTCAGGCTTTTCGTGGCTCAACGGCTTCCAGGTAACCAGAGGTCAAAGGCTAAGTACAGATAACTACTGGGCATATTCTAATGTGTGAGCGTGTGTCTGTCTTTCTCTGTGTGTGTGTGTGTCTGTGTGTGTGTGTGTGTGTGTGTGTGTGTGTGTGTGTGTGTGTGTGTGTGTGTGTGTGTGCACGTGCGTGTCTGTCTGTCTGTCTTTGTGTGTGTGTGTGTGTGTGTCTCTGTGTGTGTGTGTCTCTGTCTGTCTGTGTGTGTGTGTGTGTGTGTGTGTGTCTCTGTGTGTGTGTGTCTCTGTGTGTGTGTGTCTCTGTGTGTGTGTGTGTGTGCGCGCACGTGTGTGTGTGTGTGTGTCAGAACGCCGGTGCTCAGCTGAAGAGGCTGCAGAAGGCCCTGAGGAGCCCCCTGGGGAACGCTGGACTGCTGGCTGGAGAGATCAGCAGGAGAGCTAAGAGGCTGGTGTCACTCACACACACACACACACACAGACACACACACACACACACACACAGACGCACACACAGAGACACACACACAGAGACACACACACTCACCTCTCACATACCTGACGGTTTTGGGTCTGTTCTGCTCAGGAAGGCGGGTTTGGGCTCAGGACTGACCCTGCAGGGCACCGTGCACCCGGAGCTGACCCAGAGCGGGGAGCTGGTCAGTACTGTGTGTGTGTGTGTGTGTGTTGAAGCAGACGTGTTTGGTTGAGTCATTTGAGGTGTGGCTCCTCCTCTCTCTCCTCCGTCTCTCTCTCTCTCCAGGCCCATCTCAGGACCCAGCAGGGCATCAGGTCTCTTGGCTCCAGCAGCTCCCAGCAGGTGTTCAGGAACCTGCGCTCCATCAGCGCCGCCCTGGTGGACAACGGAGGAGTGGTCTCCCCCCATCCCCTCGGCTTCTAAACTCTCTCTCCCTCGGTCTGTCTCCCTCTCTCTCCCTCTTCCTCTCCCTCTTTCTCTCTCTCCCTCTTCCTCTCCCTCTTTCTCTCTCTCCCTCCCTCTTTCTCTCCCTCTTTTTTCCTCTCCTTTGTGTCATGTTTATCATTCTCTCCTGACCGTAGAGGGAAAGGTGCGCTGACGTGTTCACTAATACTCTGAAAACATGAATACTCTTCATTCTGTGCTCCATGTGTTCACTAATACTCTGAATACATGAATACTCTTCATTCTGTGCTCCATGTGTTCACTAATACTCTGAATACATGAATACTCTTCATTCTGTGCTCCATGTGTTCACTAATACTCTGAATACATGAATACTCTTCATTCTGTGCTCCATGTGTTCACTAATACTCTGAAAACATGAATACTCTTCATTCTGTGCTCCTGGTTGAGATGAGTGAGCTCGTCTGTCGGAATCTGACGCTGGAGTTTTACTGCCCTTCCTTCTGAAACGCAACCACATCGTTTCATGGGATTTATTTATTGTGATTTATTTGTCAGTGCTGATGTAACATAGATATTTTATTGCAGCATTGAATGCAGCTGTGATGAATGCAGCTGTGATGAATGCAGCTGTGATGAATGCAGCTGTGATGAATGCAGCTGTGATGAAATGTCCTGTGCTCTGACCTGTAGTTACACTCACTTCCTGCCAGTTTGAGTCAGACTCACCGTCCTCAGCTGTGAACGATGCACCAAACCCCTGATCAATCACACACACACCTGCTGATCAATCACACACACACCTGCTGATCAATCACACACACACCTGCTGATCAATCACACACACACCTGCTGGAGGGCTCTCTGGGATTTAAAAAAGAGTAAAAGGTTGAATGGCATTTTCTCAGATTATCCACCCACTCTCTCATCTATTAGACTGGCCTGGCATGGCCTGGTATGGTATGGTCTGGTCTGGCCTGTTCTGGCCTGGCCTGGCCTGGCATGGTCTGGTCTGGTCTGGTCTGGTCTGGTCTGGTCTGGTCTGGTCTGGTCTGGTCTGGTCTGGTCTGGTCTGGTCTGGTTAGAGGGAGAGAGAGAGAGGATAGAGGGATGGAGAGAGAGGATAGAGGGAGAGAGAGAGAGGATAGAGGGATGGAGAGAGAGGATAGAGGGATGGAGAGAGGATAGAGGGATGGAGAGAGGATAGAGGGAGAGAGAGAGAGGATAGAGGGATGGAGAGAGAGGATAGAGGGAGAGAGAGAGGATAGAGGGATGGAGAGAGAGGATAGAGGGAGAGAGAGAGGATAGAGGGATGGAGAGAGGATAGAGGGAGAGAGAGAGGATAGAGGGATGGAGAGAGAGGATAGAGGGATGGAGAGAGAGGATAGAGGGATGGAGAGAGGATAGAGGGAGAGAGAGAGGATAGAGGGATGGAGAGAGAGGATAGAGGGAGAGAGAGAGAGGATAGATCCTACCCCTACAGGGAAGCAAAATAACAGTTGACCCTCAGGATGGGTCTTTACCTTAGAAACCTGTCCTAACAACGCTGGGCAGTACCAGAGAAACCTGTCCTAACAACACTGGGCAGTACCAGAGAAACCTGCCCTAACAACGCTGGGCAGGACCAGAGAAACCTGTCCTAACAACGCTGGGCAGGACCAGAGAAACCTGTCCTAACAACGCTGGGCAGGACCAGAGAAACCTGTCCTAACAACGCTGGGCAGGACCAGAGAAACCTGTCCTAACAACGCTGGGCAGGACCAGAGAAACCTGTCCTAACAACGCTGGGCAGTACCAGAGAAACCTGTCCTAACAACGCTGGGCAGAACCAGAGAAACCTGTCCTAACAACGCTGGGCAGACCAGAGAAACCTGTCCTAACAACGCTGGGCAGGACCAGAGAAACCTGTCCTAACAACGCTGGGCAGGACCAGAGAAACCTGTCCTAACAACGCTGGGCAGGACCAGTTGACAAGCCAAGATACACAGAAAAAACTTGAACTGTTTCTTATAACATTATTTTGTCTCATTGAGTCCATGGTAGCTGTTGATGGTTGTATTGTTAGCTGCTGTGTGTGTAGTATTGTTAGCTGCTGTGTGTGTAGTATTGTTAGCTGCTGTGTGTGTAGTATTGTTAGCTGCTGTGTGTGTAGTATTGTTAGCTGCTGTGTGTGTAGTATTGTTAGCTGCTGTGTGTGTAGTATTGTTAGCTGCTGTGTGTGTAGTATTGTTAGCTGCTGTGTGTGTAGTATTGTTAGCTGTTGTGTGTGTAGTATTGTTAGCTGCTGTGTGTGTAGTATTGTTAGCTGCTGTGTGTGTAGTATTGTTAGCTGCTGTGTGTGTAGTATTGTTAGCTGCTGTGTGTGTAGTATTGTTAGCTGCTGTGTGTGTAGTATTGTTAGCTGCTGTGTGTGTAGTATTGTTAGCTGCTGTGTGTGTAGTATTGTTAGCTGCTGTGTGTGTAGTATTGTTAGCTGCTGTGTGTGCCTGTCTGTCTGCCTGCTTGTCTGTCTTGTCTGTCCCTCTGTCTGTCTTGTCTGTCCCTCTGTCTGTCTGTCTGTCTGCCTGCCTGTCTGTCTTGTCTGTCCCTCTGTCTGTCTGTCTGTCTGTCTGTCTGTCTGTCTGTCTGTCTGTCTGTACCAGAACAGTTTTTGCTGAAGCTTATGTGAACTGCTGTACTGCGGTGTACAGTACAAAAGGTACGCCACAAATAAATTATATAGTGCTAAAATTACACTGAGTTCTCCTCTTCTGTGTGTGCGTGTGTGTAGTGAATTTTGTCAGCGTAATTTTTTGTTGAGATCTGATATGAAACCTTATCAGATTTCAACAGAACAAAAAACAACCACAAGACACAAAGACACACACTTCATTAATGTGTGCTTTTGGTTTTCTAACCTTTTGAACCTCAGCGATTACTGGAATTAATTTGGGCTGGCTTAGATAGAAGATACCAGGCATGTAGAATACCCCTTCCTGTCTGATGCACGCCATGCCAATTAACGCTGCATAAACTGGTGAAACGTTGAGAATTCCCCCTCAGTAGCAGCCCTGTCTGACACATACTGTGACTGCTGCAGGTTGAACAACTAAAGCTACTGCAGAATCACAAGATTCACACACTCCTGATAGCCTGCTGAAGATCTGGAAGATCTAGGTTTTTATTTTTGATCATCTTTCACAGAGGTAGATACACACATGAAGTCACGCACAAGGTCATAAGGAATATTCAGATTTGCTGGGGTTTCCTTTGAGGTTCTGGAAATCGCCTACTCAGGTTAAGTTTATAGGTTCTGCTAGAATCCACAGAGTAATGTCCATCTAACGAAATAGATTTAGGCTGATTTCAGTTGGGCGCTCATCAAAGGTGCTGGATATCCAAGTATTTTGAGTGATAAGCAAAAGAAACTCAGAATCTGTAAAGTCAACATGCTACTTAATGTGTTCTGTATAGTTTGACGGTGGGCTACCACATATCCCACCCATGATGGTGACCATGAAGTAAGTCTTTTTGGATGAGGATGTCGGCATCATCAATCTGACAACAAGTCTTTTTTGTCCCCCTTTATCCTCCGAGTCAAAGGAGAAGAGCGGGTGTTGAGGTACAGTCATGGTAGAAGTGGGCTGTCTGTCTCTCCCACTGGGGTCTGTGGTAGGCCTACATCCAAAGACAGGCTGGTCTCCACGGTCAATGTTCTCTCCCTAAAAAGAGCACAATATGCAACCCCAGTTTAAAAACCAATGTCACCCTGAATCAAATAAGATTATGTATCAAATAAAACACCTGGGTAAAGTAAAAACAGCTGTCTGCTCACATCCACAAAATTGTCCCAAAAGTAGCCTAGTATATAGTTCAAAAAAGGAAGTATGCAACTTTCTCTGAGAGATATAGACCTACTGGAACATGTCTGAGAGATATAGACCTACTGGAACATGTTAGATATAGACCTACTGGAACATGTTTGAGAGATATAGACCTACTGGAACATGTTTGAGAGATATAGACCTACTGGAACATGTTTGAGAGATATAGACCTACTGGAACATGTTAGATATAGACCTACTGGAACATGTTTGAGAGATATAGACCTACTGGAACATGTCTGAGAGATATAGACCTACTGGAACATGTCTGAGAGATATAGACCTACTGGAACATGTCTGAGAGATATAGACCTACTGGAACATGTCTGAGAGATATAGACCTACTGGAACATGTTTGAGAGATATAGACCTACTGGAACATGTTTGAGAGATATAGACCTACTGGAACATGTTAGATATAGACCTACTGGAACATGTTAGATATAGACCTACTGGAACATGTCTGAGAGATATAGACCTACTGGAACATGTTAGATATAGACCTACTGGAACATGTTTGAGAGATATAGACCTACTGGAACATGTTTGAGAGATATAGACCTACTGGAACATGTCTGAGAGATATAGACCTACTGGAACATGTTAGATATAGACCTACTGGAACATGTTTGAGAGATATAGACCTACTGGAACATGTTAGATATAGACCTACTGGAACATGTTTGAGAGATATAGACCTACTGGAACATGTTAGATATAGACCTACTGGAACATGTCTGAGAGATATAGACCTACTGGAACATGTTTGAGAGATATAGACCTACTGGAACATGTTAGATATAGACCTACTGGAACATGTTTGAGAGATATAGACCTACTGGAACATGTCTGAGAGATATAGACCTACTGGAACATGTTTGAGAGATATAGACCTACTGGAACATGTTTGAGAGATATAGACCTACTGGAACATGTTTGAGAGATATAGACCTACTGGAACATGTCTGAGAGATATAGACCTACTGGAACATGTTTGAGAGATATAGACCTACTGGAACATGTTTGAGAGATATAGACCTACTGGAACATGTTTGAGAGATATAGACCTACTGGAACATGTCTGAGAGATATAGACCTACTGGAACATGTCTGAGAGATATAGACCTACTGGAACAGGTCTGAGAGATGTAGACCTACTGGAACATGTTTGAGAGATATAGACCTACTGGAACATGTCTGAGAGATATAGACCTACTGGAACATGTCTGAGAGATATAGACCTACTGGAACATGTTTGAGAGATATAGACCTACTGGAACATGTCTGAGAGATATAGACCTACTGGAACATGTCTGAGAGATATAGACCTACTGGAACATGTTTGAGAGATATAGACCTACTGGAACATGTTTGAGAGATATAGACCTACTGGAACATGTTAGATATAGACCTACTGGAACATGTTTGAGAGATATAGACCTACTGGAACATGTTAGATATAGACCTACTGGAACAGGTCTGAGAGATGTAGACCTACTGGAACATGTTTGAGAGATATAGACCTACTGGAACATGTTTGAGAGATATAGACCTACTGGAACATGTCAGAGATATAGACCTACTGGAACATGTCTGAGAGATATAGACCTACTGGAACATGTTAGATATAGACCTACTGGAACATGTCTGAGAGATATAGACCTACTGGAACATGTCTGAGATATATAGACCTACTGGAACATGTCTGAGAGATATAGACCTACTGGAACATGTTTGAGAGATATAGACCTACTGGAACATGTTTGAGAGATATAGACCTACTGGAACATGTCTGAGAGATATAGACCTACTGGAACATGTTTGAGAGATATAGACCTACTGGAACATGTCTGAGAGATATAGACCTACTGGAACATGTCTGAGAGATATAGACCTACTGGAACATGTTTGAGAGATATAGACCTACTGGAACATGTCTGAGAGATATAGACCTACTGGAACATGTTTGAGAGATATAGACCTACTGGAACATGTCTGAGAGATATAGACCTACTGGAACATGTTTGAGAGATATAGACCTACTGGAACATGTTTGAGAGATATAGACCTACTGGAACATGTCTGAGAGATATAGACCTACTGGAACATGTTTGAGAGATATAGACCTACTGGAACATGTTTGAGAGATATAGACCTACTGGAACATGTTTGAGAGATGTAGACCTACTGGAACATGTTTGAGAGATATAGACCTACTAGAACATGTTTGCTGCCTTGAGCACGAACCCGCTGCATCAATAACATGTTAAGAGGCTCGTGCGTCTTTGTTCAAGCAACTGTTGTGTGTTAACTGCGTAAAATAGCAGCAAAACATTTGCGCAGAGGCCCTGTGCACATTTCAGTTCACATACCGTGGTCTGGGACGCAGAGGCGGTCGCGTGGTCCGCCCCAGGGCGCTCTTCAGGTGGCGGGAGCAGAGAGGGAACCGGCGGTGCACCTGCTCCAAGAGTTCCTCTTTGCGTAAACCGTACACGATCGGCGCGACGCACTGCGCCAAGCTAAAGAACGCGAAGTTTAGCACCGCCGACAGCTCTTTGGTCCCCGGCTGAAGATGCTTCCGTTCCTGAAGAACCGTTAGCACAAAGTTCACAAAGTTTGGTAGTATGTATACGGCGAGTTGGGTACCGTGCAAAGCGATAGTCCTGCGGCCGACTCGGTTTCTTTGATCCAGAACTCCCAACCGCCGCCCCTCTTGCAATATCCTCACATAAGTGTACAAAATGAGCCCCGTGCAGGCAGAGATCAACACTATTTTATGCGGCACGCCTTTCTTCAGCTGCTCGCGGTGTGGCCCCTGCGCGCTCGTCTGGGGGAGCAGACTCAGGGGGATGAGCAGCGCGAGAGCGAGCCAGGGATACCGGCCACCACAAGAACCCAAATGAACCTCATCGAGTGACAGACGGCAAAATAATGATCCAGCGCCATCACCGCGAGCGTGATCAGGATGTTCGAGGCGCTCGTGATTAACACAGTGACCATGAACACGCGCGTGGGTCTGGAGGTAGAACCCGCTGGACGTCCCGAGGTGCACCAGCGAGGAACCCAGCAGGTAGAACACGAGCACGAAGCGCGCGCGGGTCCGCAGCTGCTCCTCGCGCACTATGGTCCAACTGATTACGAAGTTGAAAAACGCCAATATCGAGAAGGATATGGTGGACACACAAACGCGCACAGAAGTGAAGTCGTTTGTCTCCGTCGCCTCAGTCACGTTCGACATATTCCTGCTGCTGTTGTCTTAGAGGTCCTCGGAGGGCATCATACCCTTATTCACCCGCAGACAAGTAGGCCTGAACTGAGGGATGCTCTACTAATGCAGCTCATCTCATCAATGTTTACGCACTCAAGGAGTCTCACAGACAGATGAGTCTCCGGCCCGCGCTCTGAACGTGTCTGACGGCCCGAAGCATCGAGCAGACAGACTAACCCTAACAGACTCCCTCATGAGGAAATGCTTTGTGTTTTTTTTTACCTCTGCGACAGCGCAGGGCGAGAGTTAATGTTTTCAGTCGCGTGCGTATCAGGATTATGCAAAAACGACCAGACCGATTTTCATGAAACTCGGTGGAGATGTGAAGCATGAGCTCTGAATAGCTCTAACCCTTCATGGTTTAACAGAGTGAAGCTTAGCCACTTTTGCCATCGTGGTCTCCTTTTTGGGTTCTCAAAACCTGTGATGTCATGCTGAAACTCGAACTTCTCTACCATCCCTATTTTTTACAGTAGCCTACTTAAAAAAGCAAAAACGTAGGCCTAAATAAAAAATACATTAAAGGATGTTGCTTTTTTACTGCTATTGATTCAATTTTTGAATAAAAATTACTCTTAAAATACAGAATTTTACTTTATCAAACTACCTATTCGTATCATAACTTTACAGATATTTACTTTCACTATAGAGACAAATTACTTCTTAACAGAAATTGTTGTTAATAAATGATGAAAAACTGTGAAAGCAAAGATAAAACAAGTATATAAAACAAGATAGTCTGCTAGTTAACCTAAATTGACCATTTATTTACATTGATAAACAGTAAAAGGACATATATTTTGATGGCCTTAAAAAGTGAATTATGCACTTTAACTAATCAGGCTGGCTGTGCCAGGCCTTCCTTCTCCACCCTCTTTAAATAAATAGTAAACTCCAGCTTTTGTTAGATCAAACAAATGACATCTTATTCAAATAACGTGGATAACGTAATCCTCACCTCTTTCTCCAACAGTAAATACATTTGAACCGGTCCCCAGCGCACAGCTGGAACTGAACTGAACTGCTCCCGACTAGCTGCTCTCCACACGTCTCTATCTCTATCTCTAACCCTAACCCTCTCTACACCTCTCTATCTCTAACCCTAACCCTCACCCTAACCCTAACCCTCTACACGTCTCTATCTCTAACCCTAACCCTCTCTACACGCCTCTATCTCTATCCCTAACCCTCTCTACACGTCTCTATCTCTATCTCTAACCCTAACCCTCTCTACACCTCTCTATCTCTATCTCTAACCCTAACCCTCTCTACACCTCTCTATCTCTATCTCTAACCCTAACCCTCTCTACACCTCTCTATCTCTATCTCTAACCCTAACCCTCTCTACACGTCTCTATCTCTATCCCTAACCCTCTCTACACCTCTCTATCTCTATCTCTATCCCTAACCCTCACCCTCACCCTCTCCACGCGGGAACACGCTGAGGCAAGTTTGCATGCTTCTGGAGATAGAATTGTGTTCAGGTTCTGTGCTTTAGCCAGTAAAGTATAATATTTAACCAGCTAAATATAGGTAGGCTGAAGGTGCTACCGTTAGCCAACTGAAGGTTGTGTGCCGGTTTGCCTGTGCTAGATGCTATGCTAGGGTTAGGGTTATGAGATGCTATGCTATGCTAGATGCTATGCTATGCTATGCTATGCTAGATGCTATGCTAGATGCTATGCTAGATGCTATGCTATGCTAGATGCTATGCTAGTAGCTAGTTAGCAGCAGCTCATGTTGAGCCCATCGTAACATCGCGCCAGTTGTAACATCATGGAGGCGAATCACTTGCTCACGATCGATCTGAACTATGTTTGGGCTTCGGTTTGGTTTAGATAGCGAGCAAGTTAGTAACCACAGTTAGCTATTAAAACAACTTTCGTTTTCCATTTTCCCATTACTAATTATAAATGAGCTACAAAAACCAAACACTAGCTAGCATTAGCTAGCAGAGACAAACAGGCACATAACCTTCAGTTAGCTAACTAACACCTCCAGCCTGCCTATATTTAGCTAACTGGCTAGCGAGCTGTTGCTAGCTACATAGAGCACTAGCTATCTAGCATAGGCAAACTGGCACACAACCTTCAGTTGTGCATTCCCATTATTTTTGGTAAGCTTTATTTAAATAAAATTGCATAATAATTGAGATGCACACCAATTCTTAACAGATAGCAAGGGGAGGAGACAGAGGAACCAAGCTACCACGTGGCCCGCAGTTAACCAAGTAAGTGTGCTGTCGGTCAGCAGCTTATGCAGAATAGTATGGATTGTACCTCAAAAACTTTTACATGTCCCACTTGTAGCATGTCTGTAAAAACAATAAAAGCTTGTATTGATCATCAAAGTGTACACAAAAATCAAACTAATGGTCAGTACTCATGTGGCATAGACGGGTGCAGATTACAATTTAGAAAATATAATGCTTTCAAAACCCACATGTACAGGACTCCTAGAAATGCAGAGACAGTGGCTTTCAAACCTAAACGGTGTGTTGATCTAAGGGGGCGATCACACCTGGGAAAGACCCTAGAAACGAAACGCCAGTAAAACCATTGATTTCCTACGATACGGCGTATCTGACTGGCGTTCCGGCATATTTTTCGACAGGCGTCTTGCGTGTACTTTTGTTTATTCATGTATTGAGTCCATCACAAATGTAGTTGAAGAATTCCATTGAACTAGGGTTGCTACCATATTAACTCTGCAACAGATTTTTATTTTATTTAAAAAATGTGTACGTTTTTTTCATAACCGCGGTTAAAAAAAACAATTGCGGTCAGAAAAAATAATCGCAGTTTGACGATTATGTAATAATCGTTACAGCCCTATTTCTACTTCCCTGCTGCCCCACCTCTAACATCCTCAGGGGTTCTACTTCCCTTCTGCCCCACCTCTAACATCCTCAGGGGTTCTACTTCCCTTCTGCCCCACCTCTAACATCCTCAGGGTTTCTACTTCCCTTCTGCCCCACCTCTAACATCCTCAGGGGTTCTACTTCCCTTCTGCCCCACCTCTAACATCCTCAGGGTTTCTACTTCCCTTCTGCCCCACCTCTAACATCCTCAGGGTTTCTACTTCCTTCTGCCCCACCTCTAACATCCTCAGGGTTTCTACTTCCCTTCTGCCCCACCTCTAACATCCTCAGGGGTTCTACTTCCTTCTGCCCCACCTCTAACATCCTCAGGGTTTCTACTTCCCTTCTGCCCCACCTCTAACATCCTCAGGGGTTCTACTTCCCTTCTGCCCCACCTCTAACATCCTCAGGGGTTCTACTTCCCTTCTGCCCCACCTCTAACATCCTCAGGGGTTCTACTTCCTTCTGCCCCACCTCTAACATCCTCAGGGGTTCTACTTCCCTTCTGCCCCACCTCTAACATCCTCAGGGGTTCTACTTCCCTTCTGCCCCACCTCTAACATCCTCAGGGGTTCTACTTCCCTTCTGCCCCACCTCTAACATCCTCAGGGGTTCTACTTCCCTTCTGCCCCACCTCTAACATCCTCAGGGGTTCTACTTCCTTCTGCCCCACCTCTAACATCCTCAGGGGTTCTACTTCCCTTCTGCCCCACCTCTAACATCCTCAGGGGTTCTACTTCCCTTCTGCCCCACCTCTAACATCCTCAGGGGTTCTACTTCCCTTCTGCCCCACCTCTAACATCCTCAGGGGTTCTACTTCCCTTCTGCCCCACCTCTAACATCCTCAGGGGTTCTACTTCCCTTCTGCCCCACCTCTATCATCAATGTTCCTCACCAACCACCAGCATTAAAACAGGAAGTAGGACGCTGACAGCTCCTCATGTGGACAGATTGAGATGTGCATCATCATTTGGTTGGTTAAGTGAGAACTTAAGAGAACAGGACAGACTATGTCAGGATTGTTTTATTGGTTCATCAATGAGGAAAACTATATGAAGCTAAACTGAGTCATATCTGTTTCATCTTTCATTGTTCCAGTGTGGGTGTATATGAGAGAGCAGGGCTGAGAAAGAGAGTGAGTGAGAAAACTGGGTTGGTTAAGTGAGAACTTTTTTAAATTTAGTTTGAGGCTAGCATTTCCTTTGAAACATTTACTTGTTATGTTCATTCACTGCACATCAGCGCACCAAGCACTGTGAATCTATTGAATGGTTATTATGAGAATCTATTGAATGGTTACTTAAAGGTATAATATGTAATATGTGGATTAAAATAAACATTTTTTCAAAAATAATACATCCATAGGGCTTTGCGAAGGCTGCAGAGTAAAAGTATTGCTTTTCCATAAAAAATGGGTGTGGCTGTGTGTGTGGGTGTTGTGCAACAAGCATCAGAGTTTAATTTAGTTTGAGGCTAGCATTTCATTTGAAGCATTTCCTTGTTATGTTCATTCACAGCACATCAGCGCACCAAGCACTGTGACAGGTGAGTCCAACAACTAACAACTCATTATGAGAATCTATTGAATGGTTACTTAACTGCAATGCAAGAGGAAAAAAAAGATTTCATCCTCCAATAAATGTCAGATTAGAAAAAGCTTTTAAAGTTGATGATTTCTGGATTGGTGACACATGAATATCGAGTTGATATAGATTTTATGTTGATGTTTATACTATATTCCCAGTTAGTCTTCTCTTTTTCACCTCTCACACCTGATGAAATCATTAATGCACGCACACACACACACACACACACACACACACACACACACACACACACACACACACACACACACACACACACACACTCTCCAATACACACGCTATCTCTCCAATACACACATAGCTCTCTCTCTCACTCTCCAATCAATTTTTACTGCATATCGGTTCAAAATGTTGGTTATCGGTCTCCTTCATTACTAAAACTGTAATCATCAGTATCTTTATTGGCTCTGGAAAAAAATCTGTTGACCCTTACACACTTATATTCTCTCTCATGTGTGTGCCTCTCCTGTGTGTGTGTGTGTGAGTGTATTTATGTGTGTGGGGGTTGGTGGATGGGTGTGGCTGTGTGGGGGTGTTGTGCAAGAAGCATCAGAGTTTGTCTGCATAAAAGGAGTGTGAAAAGAGATAACAGCTATAGTCATAGCCTTTTAATTGCACTTTTGTGTAAAACTGTTATACACCTATCGGACAAAATGAAACAAAGATGGAATAGATACATCAAAATGACATGTATCCTCAGGCAACTGAAAATGCAATAGATTCTCATAATGAGTTCAGTTAAGCCCAATTTATGCTTCGTCGCTCGACACTTTTGACCTCATGGGCGACACTTTTTGAGGAAAAAAAGTGTACCTGAGGGCTATCGCGCACCAACGGATTTTTCTAATGTCACGGACTCCGTCACACATTGTCGCTCAAGTGTGATTGGATAGCTAGATAGAAGGCTCGTGCGTTGCCATGGATATGCTTGTTCCACAGTCTTGTTTTAGTTTTGGCTGTCAAGCAGTAGAGGAACGGCTCTCCGAGCTTGTAAGGAGATATCCCCACCTATACAATTCATCCCTGCCCAAGTACTGCGGAAAAGAATGAAAACAAAACACAATGAGAACCGCTCTCTGAATAATCTCTTTACCGCAGATTAAACTCTTTCCCTCAGAAAGCCTCTTCTCTCAGAATGACAACAAACACGCAACAGAATGACAAGCTCGTGGCTGATTGTTTCCATAGAGACGACGCGAAGTGTCGCCCGAAGCATAAATGCTACATGTCGAACGACACTTTTTTTTTGTCGAGTGACACTTTTCAAGAAGCATAAATTAGGCTTTAAGCCCAATTTATGCTTCGTCGCTCGACACTTTTAAAACCGTCGCTCGACACTTTTGACGTCATGTGCGTCACTTTTTGTGGAAAAAGTGTCGCTGAGGGCTAGTGTGCACCAACGGCTTTTTCTAATGTCGCTGACTCCGTCACAAATTGTCGCTGTGATGGACCAAGCAGCCAAAAAGATGAGGACATAAAGCCAATGTAAAGATAAGGGTTTTATTCACCCAAACAAAAAAGTTACCAAAACATCCTCCAAAAGAATGGGCCCAAACCATAGAACGCTGAACAAAACAGAACTGAACAGAAGAGAAGCCAACCAACAAATGAACAACTCAGGTATATATAGGTCCTGGCCAGGTACATAAACTTAAGAAGGGTATTGGCTAAAAGTAATTTTACCCCAAATTATATCTTAATTCAAATTAATCGAACAAACAATACACACAACATCTGACATATATACAGAAATGAACAAAAAATACAATGTTGACTAATAAAGAAATACATATAATAACTAAATTATAGGAAAATGAGGCCCCCCTGACATCTCCCGGGAGTTGGTTCGGTCCACCACCCACATCCTGGTATTTGAGACGGACCGGTCCCAGTTCTCCTGTTTGTCCATAGCAAGAGGTGGCGGTCGACTCCCGGGAAGAGACAAAGAAGAAATGAACAAACAGAAGTAAGCAAACAAATCCAAAGCAATTGTGACCTACAAAAATTAAGCTGCGTGCACTCAACTTAAACATGCAAGTCAGGACTGCTAATAAAGATGCGATATATGAACGCAAATCTAAGTGTCGTGTCATTATATGAAATTGGGTATGTATGTGCATTATGAATGTTAACATGTACAAATTAACCAACTAAACCAACAAGAAAGGTGAAAGGACTATAAGAAATAATAAGGGTGAGGGAACTACTGTACTGATCATGTTGGACGCGTCACAGTCGCTCAAGTGTGATTGGATAGTGTCAGGACTGGAGTGCCGGCCATACCCACAGGAGCCAACAGAGGGCGCCGAGGCCTCCGGTCTCGGACAATTGACTGATCATTACCTGTGATTTACCACACCTGTGTCAGTTTGGGTGTGTGGCCTATTTAAACCCCAGTGATCTGATATTCTGTGCTGGATCTTGAATTATGCTGCCGGGAGTTGTACTGGTGAAGTTTTTGTTTCTCTTTGCTCTTTGAGCTGGATTGTTATTTTGACTTCTGATTTTTGTTATTAAAGCCCTCTGATTTTTGCTCCACACCGTTGTCCGCAATTGCACTTTTTCAAGCCCGTTGTGACAGCAAGATCCAGCCAGACGATGAGTGCAGCGGAGGACGTAATCCGTGCGGTTTCCGAACAGGGAAAAAGACTGGCTCAACAGAAGACGGTAATGGATGAAATGGGAGAGGCAATCAACCAAGTGACCAGCGCCGTCAATGAGATCCGGACTTTTCTCCAGGCCTCTCCACCAACCCCAGCCCCAGCAACTGGAACCCCAGCCCCAGCTCCACCGGCGGCCAACCCCGTTTCCATTGCATGTCTCCATAAACCCCAGAGGTATGATGGATCCCCAGATTCATGTCGAGGGTTTTTGACTCAATGTTCTCTCTTTTTTGAAATGCAACCAGGACAATTTCCCACCGAGAAGTCGAAGGTGGCTTTTATGATCTCGCTACTGACTGGGCGAGCGCTCTCATGGGCAACCGCTCAATGGGAGGCCGAATCACCAGACTGTGCCCGAGCAGACACATTCTCTGCGTCTTTACTCCGGGTGTTCAACCATCCGGTGAGCGGCCGGGAGGCTTCTCGTCGCCTGAATTCCCTCAAACAGGGGTCACGGTCAGTGTCTGAGTTTTCTATCGAGTTTCGCACGTTGGCTGCCGAGAGCAAGTGGAATGACGAGGCTCTAATGTCAGCGTTTTACTCTGGGCTGTCTGAGGCGGTGAAGGATGAGCTCGCCAGTCGTGAGTGGGGACCTACACTGGACGGTCTGATCACCATCGCCATCTGCCTAGACCAGCGCATCCAGGAGAGGAGAAGGGAGCGCCGACAGCACCATCCTGGCCGCCCGGCTACAGTGTCCACTTCGCCATCTCCTTCCTCAGCACAGGCCCAGGAGGAGCCCATGGAGGTGGACCGCTATCGCCTAAACCCCACAGAGAAGGAACGGCGGCGCCGGGAGAAGCTCTGCCTGTACTGCGGGGCCGCAGGCCATTTCCGGGATCGATGCACTAAGCTACAGGGAAACGCCCTGGCTCACGAGGGGCAGGGGACCACCTTGTGAGCGCCGCAGCACAGTTCCCCTCAACCACAAGACGCCTTCAGTTGGATGTACTGCTAACGTGGACTTCTGTACAACCCGGTAAAGCACGGGTCTCTGCCTTGGTTGACTCCGGTGCCGAGGGTAACCTGATGGACATTAGCCTGGCCAAACGCCTTCTCCTGCCTATCCAGGTAAGCCCTAACCCCATGAACATTCAAGCTCTTGATGGTAGACCCCTAGGGTCGGGTAGAGTGGACTACATCACAGGCCCCCTGTATATGTGCATTGGTGACCATAACGAGCAGGTCCAGTTCTCTTTGATTGAGTCCCAGCAGGAAAGCGTAATCCTAGGCTATCCCTGGTTACGGAGGCACAACCCACAGATCGATTGGGACACTGGGAGAATCAGGATGTGGAGTCCCGAATGTAACCGGTCAGGACATTTATCTCCCACTCAGGTCAGCTCTGTGTATAGTAGCCCTCCACACAAGGTTAAGTTTCCTCTCAATGCTGATCCAGATTGTGACCTCAGTCAGGTTCCCTCTGTGTATCATGACTTGGCTGAGGTCTTCAGTAAGTCACAAGCTGCCGCGTTACCACCACATAGACCTTATGACTGTGCTATTGAGTTATCAGGAGCCACGCCGCCCAGAGGCCGGCTATACCCATTGTCAGTTCCTGAGACCAAGGCCATGGAGGACTACATCAACGTGTCAGTAAAGAACGGTTTGATTACACCTTCCACCTCTCCTATGTCTGCAGGATTCTTTTTTGTACCTAAGAAGGACGGGGGCTTGCGCCCATGTATCGACTATCGAGCATTGAACAAAATAACTATTAAGAACAAGTACCCCTTGCCACTAATGTCCACTGCCTATGATCTGCTCCGTGGTTCCACTATTTTCACCCGACTGGATTTACGCAATGCCTATCATCTAGTCCGAATCAGAAAGGGTGATGAATGGAAGACTGCTTTTAGCACCCCTAGTGGACACTACGAATATTCAGTCATGCCTTTCGGTTTGTCCAATGCCCCAGCAGTGTTCCAAGCACTAGTAAATGATGTCTTGAGGGAGTACATCAATCGGTTTGTGTTTGTCTATCTGGATGATGTGTTAATTTTTTCCAAGTCTCTTGAAGAACACCAGAAACAGGTCCGGCTGGTCCTCCAGAAGCTGCTTGACCATCAGCTGTTTGTAAAGCAGGAGAAGTGTGAGTTCCATGTGCCTAGAACTACTTATCTGGGACTGGTGATCTCTCCTGCTGGAGTCGCGATGGACACTGGGCGGGTTCAGGCCGTGGTCAACTGGCCGGTCCCGTCGACATTGAGACAGGTACAGAGTTTCCTGGGGTTTTCTAACTTTTTCAGACGTTTTATCAGAAACTTCAGTTCTGTTGCAGCACCCCTCACTGCATTGACCTGTGGAGCCCCTGCCAGAGTGAAATGGACTTCTGAGACCCAGAGGGCGTTTGAGGACCTCAAGGCCCGATTCACCACAGCTCCCATTCTCGCTCACCCAGATCCTACCCTCCCCTTTGTCGTTGAGGTGGATGCCTCCAACACTGGGGTAGGAGCTGTCCTCTCCCAAAGAGCTGAGGCCGACAAGAAGACTCATCCATGTGCTTTCTTTTCTCGTAAACTCAGCCCCACGGAGAGGAACTACGACGCTGGAGACCGAGAACTACTAGCCATCAAACAGGCCTTGGAGGAATGGAGACATTGGCTGGAGGGCGCGTACCATCCGTTCCAAGTCATCACCGACCACAAGAACCTCCAATACCTCCGGGAGGCTCGGCGCCTGAATCCAAGACAAGCCAGGTGGGCCCTTTTCTTTTCCCGTTTCAATTTCATTGTGACTTTCCGACCAGGAAGCAAGAACGTGAAAGCTGATGCATTATCACGTCAATTTGACACGGATGTCACTGACTCTTTGCCTGAGAGCATCATACCCCCCAGGTGCATTGTGGGCCAGGTCATTCTTGCCTTGGAGGAGACAGTCCAGCGGGCCCAACAGGTGGAGCCCGGTCCGGGAGGGGGCCCCCCCAACTGCCTGTATGTTCCTCTCGAGGTCCGTCCTGACGTCCTGCGGTGGGGCCATGACTCACCTGTGGCAGGTCATCCCGGAACTGCCCGGACAGCCGAGCTCATCAGCCGTCGCTTCTGGTGGCCACGCCTGAGGGCTGATGTGGAGGAGTACGTCCACGCCTGTACCATCTGTGCTGCTCAGAAGGCGAGTAATCAGGCTCCTGCTGGACATTTGCTTCCACTACCAGTGCCACATAGACCATGGTCACACATCTCTATGGACTTCATTACTGGCCTACCGCCATCGGCAGGTAACACTGTTATTTTTGTCATTGTGGACCGTTTTTCTAAAGCAGCACATTTTGTTCCACTGCCCAAGCTGCCCTCGGCAAAGGAGACTGCGGACCTAGTAGTCCGTGAAGTGGTCAGGTATCATGGTGTACCCAGTGACATAGTATCGGACAGAGGTCCACAGTTCGCGTCCAAGTACTGGAAGGCTTTTTGGTCCCTGTTTGAGACTGCAGTTAGTCTGTCCTCAGGTCATCACCCGCAAAGCAATGGCCAGACTGAGCGGGTAAATCAAGAGCTGGAGACCTACCTGCGTTGCATGGTCTCCTCCAACCCAGAGTCCTGGAGCCAGAGGCTGGTGTGGGCGGAGATAACCCACAACCAATTGAGAAGCTCGTCCACTGGTATGTCACCATTTGAAGCCCAGTTGGGGTACGTTCCCCCATTTTTTCCCTGTCAGCAGGCTGAGTCAGCGGTGCCGTCAGCTGATGCGTCAATGGCCAGATGCCGTCGGGCATGGGACAAGGCCCGCTCTGCTCTTATCCGCACGTCTGACCGCCACCGCTCCCAGGCCAACCGTCGTAGGCGACCCACGCCCACGTTTCATCCTGGGCAGAAGGTGTGGCTTTCCACCAGGAATCTACCCCTGCGCACGAAGACCAAGTTCACACCCCGGTTCATTGGGCCGTTCGTGGTGGTAGGGAGGGTCAATCCCGTGGCATATAAACTGCGCTTGCCTAGGTCTCTTCGGGTGAATCCTGTTTTTCATGTGTCCCTGTTGAAGCCTTTCTCAAGCTCTCCCTTATCTCGCCCCGTCCCACTCCCTCCTCCTCCTCGTATTGTTGCAGGTGGCCCTGTGTACACGGTTCGTCGGCTGCTGGATTCTCGCCGGGTGGGTCGCGGTCTTCAATATCTGGTTGATTGGGAGGGCTACGGCCCGGAGGAGCGATCCTGGGTTCCCTCTCGCTGGGTGCTGTGCCCGACCCTCATCCGTGACTTCCACCGGGAGAATCCACGCCTGCCGGGGCCACCTGGAGGTGGCCGTAGAGGGGGGGGTACTGTCAGGACTGGAGTGCCGGCCATACCCACAGGAGCCAACAGAGGGCGCCGAGGCCTCCGGTCTCGGACAATTGACTGATCATTACCTGTGATTTACCACACCTGTGTCAGTTTGGGTGTGTGGCCTATTTAAACCCCAGTGATCTGATATTCTGTGCTGGATCTTGAATTATGCTGCCGGGAGTTGTACTGGTGAAGTTTTTGTTTCTCTTTGCTCTTTGAGCTGGATTGTTATTTTGACTTCTGATTTTTGTTATTAAAGCCCTCTGATTTTTGCTCCACACCGTTGTCCGCAATTGCACTTTTTCAAGCCCGTTGTGACAGATAGCTGGATAGAAGGCCTGTGCGTTGCCATGGATATGCTTGTTCCACAGCCTTGTTTTAGTTTTGGCTGTCATTTGACGTTAGGCTGGATCAATTCTACTAATGCTGATGTGGTTGTATTGTCAGAAACCTGATTATCTAAATCTGTTCATGACAAGGATATTAGCATCAATGGTTATAATGTGAATCGTTCTGACTATCTTGACTTGGTGCACTCAGTCTCACTTTGTAAACAACTTGAGTTCCTGGCCCTAAATCTAGAGATTTCAATGGATCACCATCTTATGGTCGTTGGCTGCTCTAGTAGTTCACTGCCAACACTGATAAATGTGTCTCAGTTACAGTACAATGAGATTGTCGTGACTGGGGACCTAAATTGGGACTGGCTGAAGCCTGCATCAGATGCTTTTAAAGCGGAATGTGACTCTTTAAATTTGACACAAATAATCGGCTCCCCCACTAGACCAAATGCAAAATGTCCTGACAAATAAACACTCATAGATCTTGTACTAATGTTCCCTTAGTATTCATCTGTTGGTGTCTTTCCCAATGACATTAGTGATCACTGTGTAATAGCAGCTGTCAGGGATATTAAGGTCCCCAAATGTAAACCTTGTATTATTGAAAGGCGCAATATGAAAATGTTTGTTGAACAGGGCTTTTTATATGACTTGTTTTATTTTGACTGGAACAGACTTGCTCTTATTGATGATGTTGAAATGGCCTGGTCATTCTTCCATGACAACTTTCTTTTAATTCTAAACAAGCATGCACCAGTCCGTAAAATTAGAATAAAGGGGCGGGATAACCCATGGTTCACAGCAGAGCTCTCAAGCCTGCTTCATGAACGAAATAAAGCCTGGGCACAGGCAAGAAAATCAGGTACGGAGGCTGACTGGCTACTATTTAGACAGTTGAGAAACAAATTTACTTATATTTTTAGAAAAGCCAAAGCAGACTTTTATTTATCTGTAACTACATTAAATGACCCAAGAAAATTCTGGAAAGCAATCAAGTCCATATCGGCTGCTTGTGATGCCTCAACTAGCCTTCCCTCAAATATAACAAAAGATAATGTCTCCATTTCTGATAAGCGTGACATGTTAAACTTTTTTAATGTGCACTGTATATCCTCTGGATTGTTATTCAACTCTGCCCCCTCTCCTGCTGAGGTAACTGTAAATGGTGAGAATGTGGTCACCGTGGCTTCAGAGCTTTTATCTTTGTACCCGTCACAGTAGCACTTTTATCTTTGTACCCGTCACAGTAGCACTTTTATCTTTGTACCCGTCACAGTAGCACTTTTATCTTTGTACCCGTCACAGTAGCACTTTTATCTTTGTACCCGTCACAGTAGCACTTTTATCTTTGTACCCGTCACAGTAGCACTTTTATCTTTGTACCCGTCACAGTAGCACTTTTATCTTTGTACCCGTTACAGTAGCACTTTTATCTTTGTACCCGTCACAGTAGCACTTTTATCTTTGTACCCGTCACAGTAGCACTTTTATCTTTGTACCCGTCACAGTAGCACTTTTATCTTTGTACCCGTCACGGTAGCTGAAGTTCACAAAGCCTTAAAGCAACCTGCTGGTCCAGATCATCTGGAGCCTGCTTTCCTTAAACTAGCAGCAGATATTATATCTGAGCCACTGACCCATCTTTTAACCTGACCATGGTTACGAATGGAATTCCCAAAATCTGGAAGGCTGCCTATGTTTTACCCCTGTTAAAAGTGCTGCCTTTGTTTTACCCCTCTTAAAAGTGCTGCCTATGTTTTACCCCTGTTAAAAGGGGGGGATCCTATGTTTTACCCCTGTTAAAAGGGGGGGTCCAAAGTTGCTAAATAATTACAGGCCGATTTCCAAACTTGTATTAGCCAAAGTTTTGGAATCCCTTGCTAGTGAGCAAGTTAAGGATTTTTTATACACCCATTCTCTTTTATCAAAGCATCAGTCAGGGTTCAGAAAAAACCATAGCACTGTAACTGCGGCTATGAAAGTCGTAAATGATATTACCAGCTGTCTAGACAATAAACAACATTGTGCATTCTGTTTCTTAGATTTATCCAAAGCATTTGACACGGTAGACCATGACACTCTCATTAAATGACTTATCAATACAGGTTTTTCTCAACATACTGTAGGTTGGTTCACTAACTACCTCTCAGACAGAACACAGGCTACCCAGTTTGAAGGTCTTATGTCTAATTTTTTTAACTGTTTCTAAGGGGGTCCCACAAGGGTCCGTATTAGGCCCACTTTTATTTACAGTTTACATAAACTCTCTGGGTGAAGATGTTAAAAATGCGTCCTTCCATTTCTATGCCGACGACACAGTGATTTCCTGTTGTGCACCCACCCTCAGTAAAGCCTTTGATTATCTGCAACATGCTTTTAACAGAGTGCAACACAACCACCCACCTGAAGCTCATCCTCAATGCTGAAAAAAACAAGCTAATGATCTTCTCTTATAGTAAGAAGCAGGAGTTAAATCAGAGCATTGTTACCACTCAAGGTCAATACCTCGAGGCAGTCTCTACTTATAAATACTTAGGATTTTTAATTGACAACCACCTCACTTTTAAACCTCATATACAGAGTCTGGTAAAGAAGCTAAAAGCTAGGTTAGGTTTCTTTTTCAGAAACAAGGCGTGTTTCTCTTTTGGTGTAAGACGTAGGTTGGTTGAGGCGACTTTCTTGCCGGTCCTAGACTACGGTGATGTGTTGTACATGAATGCACCTGTCCATTGTCTTCACATGTTGGAGACTGTGTATCATGGAGCTTTAAAGTTTGTCACTGGCTGTGGATCCCTCACTCATCATTGTATGCTGTATTTTAAAGTTAATTGGCCTGCTCTTTCTATACGACGGCTAACTCACTGGTATGTTTTTTTTATAAAGCCATTTTGGGCAGACTCCCCTGTTATTTAGCTGTGTATTTAAACCAAAAACTTAGCTCTCGTTAGGACTATCAAAATGACTGTTCTTAGAGGTCGGACTGAGATGGGCAAAAAGGCTTTTATGTACTCTGCCCCCTCAACATGGAACACTTTACAAAACACGCTTAAACTCCAGGACAGAATCACGCTAAATTAATTCAAAAGTGCTGTAACGGCTATAGAAACAGAATCTATTGGTAGTTGTAATTGTTAACTGATCGTCATATGAACTATTACTGATTTTGCGCTTTGAGCTAGTCTTGTTAACATTTGTTGTCATTGTTGTAGCGGTTGTTATTGTTGTTTTTTGTTGTCATTGTGTATCGTAACCTTTTTGTTTAGTTGTGTATCGTAACCTTTGTCTTTTTTTCAGGAAACTGTTGCTGCTCACTCTTGGCCAGGATTCTCTTGTAAAAGAGATTTTAATCTCAATGAGTTTTTAACCTGGTTAAATAAAGGAATTTTTTTTTTTTTTAAAGGAGTAGAGGAATGGCTCTCCGAGCTTGTGAGGAGATATCCCCACCTATACAATTCATCCCTGCCCCTGAAAACAAAACACAATGAAAACCGCTCTCTGAATAACCTCTTTACCGCTTAAATTAAACTCTTTCCCTCAGAAAGCCTCTTCTCTCAGAATGACAACAAACGCGCAACAGAATGACAAGCTCGTGGCTGATTGTTTCCATAGAGACGACGCAAAGTGTTGCCCGAAGCATAAATGCAACATGTCGAGCGACACTTTTCAAGCAGCATAAATTAGGCTTTAGAGTTGCAATGCAAGAGGAAAAAACTAGATTTCATGCACCAATAAATGTCAGATTATAAAAGCTTGAAGGATTTAAAGTTGATTTTTTGTTTAATTCAAGTTTATACTATATTCCCAATGGGTCTGCTTCTAAACTTCCGCTCAGTCATTTTTCGACACCTGAAGAAATCATTCATGTACACACACAATATGCACACACATGCACACTATCTCTATAATACACACACACACACACACACACACATTCTCTCTCTCCAACACGCACGCACACACATAATGAGGGCAGTTGTGATGTGGCAGATATGAAGATATCCATGTCAGTCTAACAGTCATGAACACTGTTGAGGGTCACAGCGAAGGGAACACAGGTGTTAGGGTTACCCTCAGGTTTTAGGGTTACCCACGGGTGTTAGGGTTACCCACAGATACAGGTGTTGGGGTTACCCACAGATACAGGTGTTAGGGTTACCCACAGATACAGGTGTTAGGGTTACCCACAGATACAGGTGTTAGGGTTACCCACAGATACAGGTGTTAGGGTTACCCACAGATACAGGTGTTAGGGTTACTCACAGATACAGGTGTTAGGGTTACTCACAGATACAGGTGTTAGGGTTACTCACAGATACAGGTGTTAGGGTTACTCACAGATACAGGTGTTAGGGTTACTCACAGATACAGGTGTTAGGGTTACTCACAGATACAGGTGTTGGGGTTACCCACAGCAGTGGACCAAAGTGCAGGACTCTGGAGGTGAGGACTGGGACCCGGGACGGGTCAGTACAGCCTAGGGCCTGGTGAGGGGAGCAGCCCAGGGCCTGGTGAGGGGAGCAGCCCAGGGCCTGGTGAGGGGAGCAGCCTAGAGCCTGGTGAGGGGAGCAGCCTGGTGAGGGGAGCAGCCTGGTGAGGGGAGCAGCCCAGGGCCTGGTGAGGGGAGCAGCCTGGTGAGGGGAGCAGCCTAGAGCCTGGTGAGGGGAGCAGCCTAGAGCCTGGTGAGGGGAGCAGCCTAGAGCCTGGTGAGGGGAGCAGCCTAGAGCCTGGTGAGGGGAGCAGCCTAGAGCCTGGTGAGGGGAGCAGCCTGGTGAGGGGAGCAGCCTGGTGAGGGGAGCAGCCTGGTGAGGGAGCAGCCTGGTGAGGGGAGCAGCCTGGTGAGGGGAGCAGCCTAGAGCCTGGTGAGGGGAGCAGCCTGGTGAGGGGAGCAGCCCAGGGCCTGGTGAGGGGAGCAGCCTGGTGAGGGGAGCAGCCTAGAGCCTGGTGAGGGGAGCAGCCTGGTGAGGGGAGCAGCCTGGTGAGGGGAGCAGCCCAGGGCCTGGTGAGGGGAGCAGCCTGGTGAGGGGAGCAGCCACTGATGCTCCTGATGGACCGGCGGTAGAAGCTGGAGAACCCTAGGAGGAAGCGTTGGAGCTGCTTGCGGCTAGCGGCCCGGATCTTATGGGCATCTGCTTGGGTGTGTCCTTGCTCCACGATGCGGCCCAGGAAGCCGACTGAAGAGGTGTGGACTTCGTAGGGTTTGTTTCCCAGCAGCCGCTGGAGACCTAGACGTGTTTAATATGCTCCTCAAGGGCCCGGGAGAAGATGATATCATCGAGGTAGAATACAACGAATGACAAAGCCCTGACCGGGAGAGACGGGTCCGGCCTGGACTGCCTGTGAGGGGAATAGACAAGCGGGTTACCAGGACTCCCCTCATAGACAGGGAGACGACTCTTCCAGGGAGACGACTCTTCCAGGGAGACGACTCTTCCAGGGAGACGACTCTTCCAGGACGACTCTTCCAGGACGACTCTTCCAGGAAGACGACTCTTCCAGGACGACGACTCTTCCAGGGAGACGACTCTTCCAGGGAGACGACTCTTCCAGGACGACTCTTCCAGTGAGACGACTCTTCCAGGGAGACGACTCTTCCAGGACGACTCTTCCAGTGAGACGACTCTTCCAGGGAGACGACTCTTCCAGTGAGACGACTCTTCCAGGACGACTCTTCCAGGGAGACGACTCTTCCAGGACGACTCTTCCAGTGAGACGACTCTTCCAGTGAGACGACTCTTCCAGGGAGACGACTCTTCCAGGACGACGACTCTTCCAGGACGACGACTCTTCCAGTGAGACGACTCTTCCAGGGAGACGACTCTTCCAGGACGACTCTTCCAGGACGACGACTCTTCCAGTGAGACGACTCTTCCAGGGAGACGACTCTTTCAGGACGACTCTTCCAGGACGACGACTCTTCCAGTGAGACGACTCTTCCAGGGAGACGACTCTTCCAGGACGACTCTTCCAGGACGACTCTTCCAGTGAGACGACTCTTCCAGGGAGACGACTCTTCCAGGGAGACGACTCTTCCAGTGAGACGACTCTTCCAGGGAGACGACTCTTCCAGGACGACTCTTCCAGGACGACTCTTTCAGGACGACTCTTCCAGTGAGACGACTCTTCCAGTGAGACGACTCTTCCAGGGAGACGACTCTTCCAGGACGACTCTTCCAGTGAGACGACTCTTCCAGGACGACTCTTCCAGGACGACTCTTCCAGGACGACTCTTCCAGTGAGACGACTCTTCCAGGACGACTCTTCCAGGACGACTCTTCCAGTGAGACGACTCTTCCAGGACGACTCTTCCAGTACAGCCAGCGACTCTTTTGGATGAGGCGGCAGGATCTGATGTGGCTGCCTGCCTGAGCGCAGTAGAGACACAACCCTGCCCACCTCCACTGGGGGGATCATTTCCCTCCACATCTGGACAAATGAGTTTGGTGGTCCAGTAACGGTACAGTAGGCTGTGGCGTCACCATGGCCGGCGCATCCAGAGACGCTAGATAGGCAATTCCCTAGAGTGCCATTTTGGCAAGGGAGGCAAAATGTGAGCCAACCAGGCCAACCCCCCCCCCCCCCCCAAAAAAAAACAACAACCCAGAAGGAATGCGTCAATCACGCTTCACCTGCCTGGGAACTAGCCTTTACCGTCCTTCTACACCGGCCGTAGCTGAACCCTATTGAGCCACGACCCAGCTTCTCACAAGCCATGACTGAGGATAGTGAAAAATGGAAGCAATAGCTTACTGTAGTTCAGTGGTTCCCAAAGTGGGGGTGGGGACCCCCTGGGGGGTCGCGAGACAGGGATGGGGGGTCCTGGGATGATGAGGTGGGGGGGGGGTTGCGTGCGTGTGCGCGCAAACATTTGCATGCTTCAACCACCTCCGGCTATAGAGGGAGTTGCAAGCCTCTGGCACTGTTATTGAGTGTGTCGCGGGCTGAAAGGTTTGGGGACCTGCTGTAGCCTAAACTAATCTGGCTGTGAATAGAACAAGATGTCACTGTTGAAGGACCAAGTACACTATTTCAATGCAGCTTACAGGAGAACGCAGTTTCTTAAAGTTTAAAGTGAAACGTATACCTCTGCAGTAGATCTCCATAGAACATGAACTGAGAACCGAAATAGACATGCTCACAGAATCTAGATACTGTAGGCCCAGAGGATGCAGCTGAGACCGCCGTGTAGGCCTATGCTTCTGAAAGGTAGGCTATTGCTTTCGTTGTTAAGCTGAATCTGCTGATATAATGTGCTTGCGCACATTGTGTGTTTCACGCACACGAGAAAGTGGCATAGGAGATTTGCACTGGTATTATTTAATTTGAGGAACTGAAATTGGATTACTTGAAAAATAGATGTGCTGTCATCTGCTGTAGAGAAGTTGGAACCAGGTTATTGTATCATAATAACCGCTCCTGAAGCGACCTCTTCCTGCTTCACCCCCACACTCATTATTGGTAGGCTATGGCCATCTAGTGTATTTCAAGAGAAATTGCAATTTATTTATTTATTTGTTTGTTTGTTTACTACTATTAAAAGTGACACCCAGCCTATACACAATACAACGAATCATGTACAAAGCAAACAAAACAATCACTAAGCCATTAAAACAACATAAA